>NW_006921653.1:7942149-7943716 GCF_000298275.1 Orycteropus afer afer
TAGGTGAACTACTAGGCTGTTAACCAAAAAGTCCACAGTGGAAACCAACCAAATGCTCTGTGGGAAAAAAGACCTGGTGATCTGCCTAGGAAATTATCTGGCAGTTCTCCTTTGCCAGTTAGGGTCATTTTGAGTTGGAATCAACTTGACAGCATACTACAACCACATATTTGCCATATATATTTATATATATACATATTTGTTTTCCACATTGCTTTTCTACTTAGGATATGTACATACATTATTTTAACACACATCTGTGTAATATCTGCACAGTATTCTGTCATTTGGATGTATCTTAATTGATTAAACTTGTCCATAATTGATAGCCCATTTCAACTCTTTTGCTATCACAAATATTTGTGTAATAAGTACTCATATACAAATGTAAATTTGAAAACACATGTGTAAGACATATTTCTAAAAGTGGAATTATTATTTCAAATGGTATACACATTTTCACAGGAGCTCTTGTAGCATAATATCTAAGACACTTGATTGCTAACCAGAAGGCTGGAGGTTCAAACCCACCGGCCACTCCTGGGAAGGTTGGGCAACTACTTCGGTAGTGATACCACCTCGGAAACTCAAGGAGGGGTCGCTATGAGTCGGGACCAACTCAACAGCACATAACAACAACAACAACACACATTTTCAATTATAATGAATATACCAAAGTAATAGCCATATAGGTGAGTGCCTGTTTCCCTATGCCTTTGTAACATAATATACATGCTCTTTGTTTGACAATTAGACAGGTAAAAAAAAAATGAGTTATTTCTTTTTAGTTTTAATTTTCACACCTATTTCAATAGATGGAATTGAGCACATTTTCATATGTTTAAGAGTTCTTAGAAGATAGTTTTTTGTCCTCTAAATAGCTTGTCCATTGCTCATTTTGCTATTAGGTTGTTGGTTTATTTATAGGAGCTTATAATTTAATAAATAAGCTCATTTCAGTGATGTGTTCTGCAAATATTGTTCCATACTTTCATATAGTTTTCAGCATTGATAATGATATTTTTCTATGCAGATATTTCAAGTATTTAAAACATATTTTTACATATTTTTTTTCATGTAGTTATCACACATTTCCTCTTTTGTTTATTCCTAAACATTTAAAATACTTGAAAATGATCAATCTTTTCTTTTATAGCTTCTGGGTTTTGTGTTATACTTAGAAAGGCCTTTTATACACAAGGTTTGTAAATAAATTCTCTAATGTCTTATGGTTTTTAGGTTACTTTTTCCATATTAAAAATCTCAATATCTGAAATTTATTTTGGTCTAAGAAGTTAGTTAGGCATCAAACACAATACAAAAAATTTATCTGGAATTTAGGTTTGTTCCTGGAATATCAGTTTTGTTCTATTGACTTTAGTCTTTTTTATATTACATTTACTTTCCAGAATTTCTCTGGTTATTTTTATTTGTTTATCCAAATGAATGTAGAAATAAGTTTCCCATTCTAAACTTAGAGTTCACTATGTATTTGTGTGTTACATTGGGTTCTCCAGAGAAATAAAAAACAGCAAAACTTATATATATAGAGAGAGAGATAGAGAGA
>NW_006921653.1:7959489-7963678 GCF_000298275.1 Orycteropus afer afer
GAGATGATCATTACTTCGGTTGAATTGTGTCCCCTGAAATATATATTGAAGTTTTAACTCCTGTACCTGTGAATGTGACCCTGTTTGGAAATTTGTTTCCAAAAAACCCCATTTGGGGGTTTCTTTTGTTATGTTAATGAGGTCATTGAGGACTAGGGTGAGTCTTAAACTTAATTGCATCTGAGTGATATCTTATAAAAGGGAGTATAGACCCAGAGAAACAGACACATAAGTGGGAGACACCATGTGATCGTGGTGGAAATGGTATCTATAAACAGCAAAGGAATGCTAAGAATTGCTGGCAGTCACCAGAAAGTAGGAGAGAGGCCCAGAGAAGGAATCAAATAGACTAAGACTCTGGACTTTCAGCCTTCTTAACTGTAAGAAATTAAATTTCTATTCTTCAAAACCACCCATTGAGTGGTATTTTATTATGACACACTAGAAAACTAAGACAATCATATATGTTTTTCCTTTTCCGTCTGTCAATGTGGTAAATATTTGTTGCTGTTGAGTTGATTCCATGACAGGTCTAACTCACATGAGCAGAGTTAGAAAGCTGTACATGCTGGGTGTCTCAAAGATGGCCTGAAGATCCTGAGCAGCCACCACACTACTAGGATGAGGACCCAAGCCAATAGTATCCACTCTTCTCTGAGTACTATGTCTCTCTAACCCTGGTGAGTTGTACATATATGACACTCACAATGTATTGGCAAATCAAAATCATTTAATTACTCATAGAAAACATACAGCAAACAACAGAAAAAGTTCCATGGTGAGCTGTCCCCTCTGTCTCAAAAGAGGCTTCCTGGGTGGATGGAAGCTACTCCCACTTTTCACTCTAGGAGAAGGACCCTAAAGTCCATTCCCCAGCCAGTTTTACACTCCAGGAGCTATGTGACTCAGTGCATAGAGCCCGATCAGATTTTTCAGCCTCACCTTCTGAGAAGGGGATCAAGTAAGACAACTGGGTACCAGCATGGAATTGTGTACTTTTAGTCTTCTTGCTTATTTCACAAAACAACAGGCTTCCGGAGGCCTGTTGTTTGTCTCAGCCTGAGAATTCTAGCAGCAGGAGTAACAGTGAGGAAATATAGTCTTCGGGCCATCCAAAAGACTGCTTCTTCCCAGTAGAACTGCTCCATACGTTTTCAAGGCTGTGACCTTTGGGAAGCAGATTGCCAGGATTGTCTTCTGATGTGTCCCTGAACAAACAAACAAACAAAAAAACTCATTGTTGTCCAGTCTGATCCAACTCCTAGAGACTCCTCCTTGGGTTTCCGAGGCAGTATCACTGCTTAAGTAGATTGCCAATCTTCCTTCGGAGGAGTGGCTGGTGGGTTTGAACTGCCAGCCTTCTGGTGCCTTAGGCATTATACCACCAGAGCTCCTGATGTGCCCCTAGGTAGGTTCCAACCACCAACCTTTCAGTTAGTAGTCAAGCACATAAATATTTGCATCATTTAGGAACTCCGTAACATGGTGAATTACATTGAATTTTGAACATGAAATCAACTGTGTATTTCTGAGACAAAACCCAGTTCAACACAAAAAATTATCCTTCTTATGTATTTCTGAATTCCAGCTTTCTCAATTTTTTAATGAATTTTTGAGGAATATTTTTTGTAGTTTTCTTAAAGTGTTGGTCTCATAAAATGAGAAGGGAAGTTTTTCTTTTTGTTTCCTTTCTAGTTCCTGAGATATTTACTAGAGATTTGCCATAACTTTTCTTCAAATGTTTGATAAAATTCATTAGAGATTAGGCTTATCATTGTAGGAAGCTTTAACTGTTTGAATAGAATTTCTTTAACAGATAATAGTGTTAGGCAGGTTATATATTTCCTATTTCATGAGTTTTTATACTTCTTGTCTTTTGAACCACTATCAAATTGTCAAATTTATTAAGAAAAGTTTTTCATAATTTTATCTTATCTTTTTAATGTCTGTAGGATCTCTGTAATGATGTTCCTTTTTCATTTCTCATGACAGAAATTTTTGTCTTCTCTCTTTTCTAATTTGTCTAGCTAGAGGTTTATCAATTTTATCACTCTTCTAAAGATACAGCTTTTGTTTTTCTATACTATTTTTTTTCCTTTTAATTGACTTCATGTATTATATTATGATTTCTTTCCTTCTTTATGGTTCTAGTTTCTTCTATTAGCAATAACATAAAGTGGAAATGTAGATCACTGGTTTCAATCCTTTTTCTTCCTCAAATTTCAATCCTTTCTTCTTTCTGTGATATAAATTTTCTTCACATCACTGCTTTAGTTTATGTCCATAAATTTTGACATGCTACATTTTCATTCAGTTCCAAAAAATTTTAAATATCTTTTGTTTCTTATTTGATATCGGGGAAAAAAACTCACTAATTCCATTCCAAAATGATAGAAGATAAAATCTTAATAAATGAAAATTTTAGTTTGTGGAGAAGAAAAACAGTTTGAAGTTTTAGTATTTAAGTGCATATAATAATTTCAGTAGTCCTAAAAAATGGATTATAATTTGCCATTTAAGATGGAGCTAATGAAGAAAGATAAAGTGATTCAATCAGTCATTTGTACGTAGGTGTTATAAAACTGATTAAAGTAGTTTGTGTGTTAAGCAAGTTATACATATTCAGAAATTGGGTTTTCACATTTCCTTCACTAGAACAATCACATTTTTCATAGGACAAAATTAAACTTTAAAAATATCTTGATCTTATAAATGGTGACAAATCTGAGCTTATAAATGATAAAATAAAAAAAAGAAAGAAAGAAAATGAATGGTGATTAATATCTGAATCTATAGCTATAGTGTTATATTGCCATACTTTAGTAACACAATTTACATGTTGCTGTATTAGTATAAAAACAAAAACAAATAAATAAACCCATTGCTATTGAGTCAATTCCAATTCATGGTGACCCCACCTGTGGATTGTCATATCAGTATAAATGATTAAAATATTTATTTCCAACAAGTACTGAGAATAGTGTAATCCTACAAGAAATATCCCTTGTGACAGACTGATTGAATTATTGGCTCCATTCTCTAGTGTCTGTGAGTACATGCCCTTTGTCATGTCACATATTGGTGTCCTTTCACTTGGACTCTAGGATTGGCAATGTAATTTGCTTTGACCGATGGGATGTTTAAAAACCATGATAAAAGCAGAGCGTCCTCATTCCACTCTTTGGCCAGTACTTTTAGAAGACTCCTGGCTAGCCTGATGGAGGATGAGAGACGTGCGTAACAGAATCAACCCATAGATAAGAAAGCAAGCCAGCCAAACTACAGATATATGAGTGAGAATGTCCAAGACCAACTCAGATCAACTGGAAGCCAGCCAACTCTTAGACAAGTAAATGAGTATTTAAGATCAACAGAGCCACCTGATAACCACCTCGGATGTATGAGTAATAAGTACTAATTGTTGCATAGTACTGAGGTTTTCTTGTTCATAGTTATGTTATATTATTGTGACTCAGGCATCCATTGAATGAATAAATCTTATTGAATTCTCTCATTGTGTTACATTATTGGCTTTCTAAAGAGAACTTGAGGTCAGGAAGTCTGCTTCTTCATATCCTATATCTCTTCTTCCTTAATCATCATTCTACTCCATGCTCTGTGAATTTTTATTGAAATTGTCACCTTCATCTATCAAGCTTTTTAATTTGTTCACTTTAAATTGTATTATTACGTTTTAATACTTTCCAAAAAAACTCCCTTTTACAATGTTGATTCTTACTGCTTCATTGTTGTTTTTAAGTAAAAAATAAAATATTTTATTTAACATTTAAAATGGTATCTTATTCAATACACTTATTCAACAGAAATTGATTAATTACTTTAAAATTATTCAAGTAAGGTTCTTTACAACTGAAATTGCTTTGAGATAGAAAAGACAATACACACATGCAAACACACACACATACATATATACAGATAGACAATTGTAATACTAAACTGACTTTATTATTTTTTTTTACTTTCATGAAAAATTGCCACTTTTATCACAAATTATTTTATATGTGTCTTTCAACTTATAAAGATAATTCATTTTGGTAAGGGAATCTAATCTATATGTTTTCTGTTGTTTTTCTCTTAATTCCAAATATACAATCCCAATATTTCATTAACATAGATTTTTGCATTTAATATGCAATAAAACAAGTTGTTGTTGTTGTTGTTATGTGCC
>NW_006921653.1:7963818-7965042 GCF_000298275.1 Orycteropus afer afer
GAAGTAGGATTGCCCAACCTTCCTTCCGAGAATAAAACAAGTAAATATTATATTGTAACAGTGATAAGCTTTTAGTAGTTAAATATGGAAAGACAAATCAGTATTTGGTTCTTAATTAATTTTGATTGTATTATGTAGACAAACTCATTGGATTATGAGTTCATTATAGAAAAGAAAGAAAAATCAAAGTAAATCAACCTTCCAGTATTTTCAGCCCTTGTATCTATCCACATATACTCTTGAAGGTGAAGATTGTTAGGTGCTGTTGAGTTAGTTCTGACTTAACGTGACCTTATGTACAACAGATGAGTCCTGCACCATCCTCACAATCTTTGCTGTGTTTGAACCCCTTCTTGCAGCCACTATATCAACCTCTCTTGTTGAGGAACTTCCTCATTTTCACTGATTCTCCACTTTACCAAGCTTGATGTACTTCTCTAGGGACTGGTCCCTGCTGACAGAGTCTTCAAAGTACAAGAGGCAGAGTTTTGCCATCCTTGCTTTTAAGGAACATTCTGACTGTACTCCATCCAAGGCAGGTTTGTTCTTCTAGCAGTCCATGGTATATGTAATAGTCCCTTACAGCCCTGCCCATTTCTCATATTTCTTGTTTCCTGACACATTTTTCCTATGATGCATTTATTATTCTTTCAAAACTATTTTAACATCTTTTCAAATTATATTTTGAAATAATTATATTTGTTTTTGAGTATTCAATCCAACACAATATATGGTTGTTTATTAATTAATCACCATAGTAGTTTCTAAAGGCTATAACAAACAAACTTGGTGGTTTCAAACAGAAATTTATTCTCTCATAGTTGTGGAGGCAGAAGTCCACACTCCAACAGGGCCAAACTCCCTTTGGGGAGTTTAGGGGAGAATTATTCCTTGTCTCTTCCAGGTTCTGGTGGCTGTCCCGGCATCCCTGGGCTTGTGGTTGCATAGCTCCAATCTCTGCCTCCCACTTCACATAGCTCGTGTTTGTATAAAATTTCCCATAGCCTCTATTTTACAATGACATTTGTGATGGCATGTATAATCTGTTCTGAAGTTTTTCAGTAAAAGGCTTACATTGTTTTGTTGTTGTTAGGTGCTGTGGAGTTGTCTCTGACTCATAGTGACCCTATGTACAACAGAACGAAACACTGCCCAGTTCTGTGCCAGCCACACAATCCTTGCTATACCTGAAACCTTCATTGCAGCCACTGTGTCAATCCATCT
>NW_006921653.1:7965657-7977024 GCF_000298275.1 Orycteropus afer afer
TTTTTTACAAATTCTAAGGACTAGAACTTGATATTTTGGAGAGGCCATTATTCAATCTACTATAATTTGGTTCCAACTCATAGTGACCCCTCCTTGGGTTTCTGAGGCAGTATCTCTTCAGAAGTAGATTGCCCAGTCTTCCTTCTGAGGAGTGGCTGGTAGGTTTTAACCCCCAGCCTTCTGGTTAGCAGTCAAATGCCTTAGGCACTATGCCACCAGAGCTCTCTATTTTATCATAGTTTAATAAAATTTAAATTTAAGCTTTATCAATGACATTCAATAATTCATCAGACAAATATATGGTAAGAGAATTCTTAGGTGATTTTAAGAAAAAACTTTGATTAATCTAGCTTTATTTGTGATGACAGAGGTTCACCTTAAAACAAAATTTGGAATAGCTGCAGAGATGATCTTTTGTAGGAATGCATAATGGGATATATTTTCTAGAAAAACTGACATATTATATGCTATAACTTTTTTTTTTTTTAAGATACAGCAAATAAATCTCTTAAAACTGTGAACTGAGGGTCATGTTAAATTTTAACAGAATGAAACTGCATTTATTTAGGCTTTTTTCATCTGTTGAATTTAATGTTGATTCTACAATATTTAGGAAAAAACATTCTGTTCTTTAGTGCTTAGAGAATATCAGCAAAAGTGACTTTTATTTGGGCAGGTTTATTGGTTAATTTTCTTTCCCTAGACTGATTTGGAAACTCTGAAAATATCAAAGTGTACTTACACCCTCTATATTTGTATAAAGGGTTACATGAAGTCCCACCTTAGTCTGATGACTTCAAATTCACATTGCCAACATTGGCAGTCAGGTTCATTGATCCCTTTACTGAAAAATTTCAGAACAGATTATACATGCCTTCATCAAAAGTCACATTTCCTTCTACTCATCCTTCCTTGTTTTCTTTGTAAGAAAAAGAAACCTTAAAAAAAATGCATTTTAAGTGAATGTTATGCAATTTCCTGATGAATGCAAATTGTAAAGCATAGTAATTATAGCTTATGAATAAAAGTATTATTATATTTAAAAAAAAAATCACTCCAGATTCTTTTAGACTGAAGTAACCCACTTTCTTCACACTGAATGCTGCTGTAATTCCCAAGGAAAACTTCACTGTGCTGCTACAGGTGGAGTCAACACTGTCTCCTGCTCCCACTCTCAAAAGTCAATGTCAGGTGCAGGGATGGTGCTTGCCCCTGCCTGGCTGATTCACAGAATGGAATGAGGGGCCTCATCAAATCTGCAATGATGGTTTTCTTGGCATTTTAATGATTACTTTTTCCTGTGGATAAGAATCTCATTGCTCTTGAGGATAGTACAGTGTCATCATTATTGCACACACATATTTTAGTGCCAAGCAATCATAAAGACTTCAAAGGCCCTGTCCTGCAATATTTGTTTCACTCATTGTGCATATACTCTCACCTAGAAGTAGTGTGGGGAGACTTTGTCTAATCACCTTTTAGTTGGTGATTGGGGTTTTGCATTAGAAGTGACAAAGGAAATAACTAGCACTGGGTGCATAGCCACCGCTTGTCTGTCAGTTTGTTGTACTGTGATGGCTTGTGTGTTGCTGTGAGGCTGGAGGTTATGTCACTGGTATTTGAAATACCAGCAGGGTTATCCATGGTAGACAGGTTTCAGTGGAGCTTCCAGACTAAGACAGACTCAGAAGAAGGAAGGGGCCTTTCACTTCTCAAAGAATGGGCCAGTGAAAACCTTACAAATAGCAGTGAAACATTGTCTGATATATTACTGGAAACTTTATGAATGGCCTTGAAACATTGTCTGATATAGTGCAAGAAGATGAACCTCTCAGGTTGGAAGACACTCAAAATATGACTGGTGAAGAGCCGCCTCCTCAGAGTAAAGTCAACTTTAATGATGTGGATGGAGTAAAGCTTTTGGGACCTCCATTTGCTGACATGGTGTAACTAAAAATGGGAAGAAACAGTCGCAAATATCCATTAATAATCAGAACATGAAATGTGTGAAATATGAATCTAGGAAAACTGGAAGTTGTCAAAAATGAAATGGAATGCATTCAGATCAATGTCCTAGGCACTAGTGAGCTGAAATGGACTGGTTTTGGTGATTCTGAATCAGACAAACATCTGATATACTATGGCGGGAATGACAAATTGAAGAGGAATGGGGAGGCATTCATCGTCACAAAGAATGTTTCTAAATCTATCCTGAAGTACAATGCTGTTAGTGATAGGATAATATCCATACACCTACAAGGAAGAACAGTTAATACTACTGCTATGCAAATTCACACACCAACCTCCAAAGCCAAAGACCAAGAAATTGAAGATTTTTACCAACTTCTGCAGTCTGAAATTTATCAAACATGTGAACAAGGTGTGTTGATTATCACTAGTGAATGGAATGCAAAAGTTGTAAACAAAGAAAAGTCACTGGTAGTTGGAAAGTATGGCCTGTGTGATAGAAAAAATTCTGGAGATCACGTGATAGAATTTTGCAAGACCAATGACTTATTCATTGCATATATCTTTTGTCAACAACACAGACAATGGCTATACATGTGGACTTCACCAAATGGAGTACACAGAAATCTGATTGACTACATCTGTAGAGATGGGCAAGCTTGATATCTTCAGCCAAAACAAAGCCAGGAGCTGACTGTGGAACAGACCATCAGTTGCTCACATACAAGTTCAAGTTGAAGCTGAAGACAATTAAAATAAGTCCACAAGAGCCAAAATATGACCTTGATTATATCCCTCTTGAACTTAAAGACCATCTACAGAATAGATTTGATGCATTGGACACCAATGACTGAAAACCAGAGGAATTGTGGGATGACATCAAGAACATCATCCATGAAGAAAGCAAGAGGTCATTGAAAAGACAGGAAAGGAAGAAAAAAATAAAATGAATGTCAGGAGAAAATCTGAAACATGCTCTAGAATGGAGAGTAGCTAAAGGAAATGGAAAAAATGACAAGATAAAAGAACTAAACAGAAGATTTCAAAGAGCAGCTCTAGCAGACAAAGTCAATTATTATAATGAAATGTGCAAAGACTTGGAGTTAGAAAACCAAAAAGGAAGAACATGCTCACCATTTCTCAAGCAGAATGAACTGATGAAAAAATTCAAGTCTCAAGTTGCAATATTGAAATATGCTATGGACAAAGTATTGAATGATGCAGGAAGCATCAAAAGAAGATGGAAGGAATACACAGAGTCATGTACCAGAAAGAATTGGTCAATGTTCATCCATTTCAGGAGGTGGCATGTGATCAATAACCAATGGTATTGAAGGAAGAAGTCAAAGCTGCACTGAAGGAATAGGTGAAGAATAAGGTTCCAGGAATTGATGGAATACCCACTAAGATATTCAACAAATGCAAACTGCATTGGAGACACTCATTGATCTATGCCAAGAAATTTGGAAGACACCTACCCGGCCAACTGACCGGAAAAGATCCATATTTGTGTCCATTCCAAAGAAAGGCAATCCCACAGAATGTGGAAATTATTGAACAACATCATTAATATCACACGTGAGTAAAATCTTGCTGAAGATAATTCAAAAATGGTTGCAGCAGTAATTGACAGAGAGCTTTCAGAAATGCAAGCTGGATTTAGAAGAGGATGTGGAAAAAGGGGTATCATTGCTGCTGTCAGAAGGACTTTGGCTCAAAGCAAAGAATACCAGAAAGACATTTACTTGTGTTTTATTGACTATGCAAAAACGTTAGATTGTGTGGATAAATTATGGATAACATTAAGATGAATGGGAATTCCAGAACACTTACTTGTGTTCATCCAGAACCTGTACAGAGACAAAGAGGCTGTTGTTTGAACAGAACGGGGGATACTGTATGATTTTAAATCAGGGAAGGAGTGCATCAGGGTTATCCTTTCACCATACTTGTTCAATCTGTATGCTGAACAAATAATCCTGGAAGCTGGACTATATGAAGAAGAACATGGAATCAGGATTGGAGGAAAAATCATTAAGAACCTGCCATGTTCAAATGACACAACTTTGCTTGCTGAAAGTGAAGGTGACTTGAAGCACTTACAAATGAAGATTAAAGACATCAGTCTGCAATATGGATTACATCTCAACATAAAGAAAAGAAAAATCCTCACAACTGGACCAATAAGTAACATCACAATGAATGGAGAAAAGAATGAGGTTGTTAAAGATTTTATATTACTTGTCTCCACAATCAACACCAATGGAAGCATCAGTCAAGACATCAGACAACATATTGCACTGGGAAAATCTGCTGCAAAAGACCTCTTTAAAGTACTGAAGAGCAAAGATATCCCCTTAAAGACTAAGGTCCTCCTAAACCAAGCCATGGTATTTTCAGTCACCTCATATATATATGCGAGAGCTAGACAATGAACAAGGAAGACCAAAGAAGAGTTCATGTTTTTGAGCTGTGGTGTTGGGAAAGAATACCAGAAGTAACAAGGATGGCCAAAGGAACTAACAAATCTCTCCTGGAAGAAGTGCAACAAGAATGCTCCTTGGCAGCGAGAATGGCCAGACTTCGTCTGACCTACTTTGGTCATGTTGTCAGAAGAGAACATTCCCTGGAGAAATATATCATGCTTGGTTAAGTGGAGGGTCAATGAAAAAAAGGAAGGCCCTCAACGTGATGGACTGACATGGTGGCTGACGTGATGGGCTCGAATATGGCAAGGATCGTGAGGCTGGCTCAGGATCAGGCAGTGTTTCATTCTGTGAACATAGGGTCACCTATGAGTCAGAGCCAACTTGACAGCACCTAACAACAACAATAGCAACAAGTATATTGCAATTCTCCATGTAAAGATTTTGGCATTTGGCAACTACAGAAGAACTTTGTTAGAACGTGATAGTAAAATGGGTATGGTTTCTGAGACATGATCTTGAATAAAGTTTCATAAACATTTGTGCATATTACCTTGAATGCAATCTGACTTGTAGTTTTGGTAAAATAAAAGTAAATTATTTTCTAATGTTTCTTTGACTATCTGAAAATTTGTTTTATAGGGATATCCATGAAAGTAAACTAGAGGTAAAATTCAGTCCAAGACCTGTAGTAATGCAACATGCTATTTGTACCCCACTACCTAGGAGCTCAACACCCATGGAAGCAGCAGTCAAGAAATCAATGTTGTATTGCATTGGGCAAATCTGCTGCAAAAGATCTCTTTAAAGAGTTAGAGGGCAAAGATACCACTTTAAAGACTAAGATGTGCCTAACCCAAGCCATGGTATTTTCAATAGCCTTGTATGCATGTGAAAGCTGGACAATGAACATTGAAGACTAGAGAAAAATTGAAGCCTTTGAATTATGTTGTTTTTGTTATGTGCCATAGAGTTGGACCCGACTCATAGTGACCCCTCCTTGGGTTGCTGAGGCAGTATCACTACGGATGTAGATTGCCCAACCTTTCTTCCGCCTTTGAGTTATAGTGGTGGTGAAAAATACTTGAAATACCATGGACTGCCAGAAAAATGAACAGATCTGTCCTGGACAAAAGGCAGCAAGAATGCTCCTTAGAAGCGAGAAGGCTAGACTTCATCTCACCTACTTTGGTCAAACTGTCAGAAGGGACCATTCCCTGGAGAAGGATATCATATTTGGTAAAGTAGAGGGTCAATGAAAAAGGGGAAGACCCTCGAAGAGATAGATTGACCCATTGGCTGCAAAATGGGCTTAAACATAGCAAGGTTTGTGAGGATGATGCAGGACTGGGCAGTGTTTTATTCTGTTGCACATAGAGTTGCTATGAATCAGAGCTGACTTGATGGCACCTAACATCAACAGCACCACCATCTAGGATCTCTGCTGGTATAGTTGTTTAAAGCATTTGACTGCTAACCAAAAGGTTGATGGTTCAAATCTACCAGCCACTCTGCAGGAGAAAGATAAGGCAATCTGCTTCTGTGAAGATTTACAGCCTAGGAAACCCTATGGGACAATTGTTCTATGTGCTTTAGGATCACTCTGAGTTGTAATCGACTACATGGCAGTGGGTGGGTGGCCCAAGGAGTTAGGAATCCTTGGGTAGTGTAAATGGTTAGAAGCTAAGCTATTAACCAAAAGATTGGCAGTTCGAATCCAGCCAGAGGTGTGTCTGAACAAAGTCTGGGTGATATGCTTCCAAAATGTCACAGCCATGAACATTCTATGGTGGGCAGCTCTATTAAACACACACAGTCACCATGAGTCAGAATCAACTTGATGGCAACTAAATTTTTGATACCTAGGAGTTAGGAGTCCCTCAGTGGTGCAAATAGTTAACACATTTGGCTACCAATCAAAAGGCTGGAAGTTCAAATCTACCTAGAGGTATCTTGGAAAAAGGCCTGGCACTCTAACCCCAATAGATTACAAACCAAAAGCCAAACTCACTGCTGTTGAGTCAATTCGACTCATAGTGACCTTTCCCTGGGTTTCCAAGGAATGTTGAGATAAAAAAAATAATTCCAACACTCCTGTTAGGGCTGAAGGAAGAAATGCTCTGATCCCAAATACACCCTCTACCACAATGGCTTCTAGTGGCGGTTTGAGACCATGGCATTTGGTAACCAGTTCCTTCTTCATGAAATATCAGTTAATAATCCTTATGGTATGTCTTTCTCAGTTCATTACTTATATTTATGTCTAAATGTGGCACCTTTGTTCACCAGTATGCTTATATATGATGTAGAAATGTTTATTGATATGTAAACATCAACACACAAACTTCAGACTATATTGAAAATGAAAACACTTCCAAGAAACTCTTTGTAAATTGATGTGGGTTACTGTTAGTGTTTCTTTCTAAAAGAAGACTTCATTAAAATTGCAGAAGAGACTGGTAATTTTCACAACACTAGTCAAATAAAGAATAAGAAGACACAACTGAAGAATTTAATTTTGTCCTTTTGAGGTTAACACCATCATTTTGTTGAACAGCTACTGACATTTTGACATTTCTGTACTCCTTTGGTAGAAAGAAAAAGAAAAAGCTAATAGCTTAATTCCTAGATGTCAACTCCCTTAGACAAAACAGATCTTTAATGCTTTTTTTTTTTTTTCTTTTTCTAAATGCATGTCCCAGCCAGTTACTCCTGAAGAGTAACTGAAGATGCATATTTTGCATCTCTGGAAATGCTACTGAAATCAGTAGTTTACCAGCCTGAGAATCTGGACTTAATGTAAGTGAGTTGGTTGAACAATAGTTTCTGAAATGATACTTAATTGATTGAAATCAATTTAAGTTTTAGTTTTCAACATTTAATTTTGTTTTTACGTGAAATCCTATCTTAGTAGCAGCCCATTTGAGTGATGAATTTTAAGATACCAAACATTTTGATAAAATATTTGCAATTCTGATTGTGTTAAGTGGTGATACCCATGACCTGTTGTTGTTACGTGCCGTCGATTCGGACCCCACTCATAGCAACCCCTCTTGGGTTTCTGAGACAGTATTACTACGGAAGTAGATTGCCCACCCTTCCTTACAAGGAGTGGCTGGTGGGTTTGAACCTCTAGCCTTCTGGTTAGCAGTCAAGTGCCTTAGGCATTATGCTACCAGAGCTCCTACCCATGACCTAGAAATGGTTAAGGCAGAACTGTGCACCAAGGTCAGTGTGAGATCCAACAAAGCTAAAGAAAATTACTTTCAGTAGTCTGGGACAAATGAACTGACTCAAACTACCAAGTCACATGCTAGTTTTCTATTGGTAAATTTATTCAATCCCTTCACTCTTGTACCACTGCCATCACTAGGGTTGATGCTACTCAATGCAATGACTCATGATATTACTGCCACCCCATGGACCTCCACTTGTACAGAACCCTTAAACCCAAACCAAACCCACTGACATTGAGTTGATTCTGACTCATAGCGACCCACATATGGTTTCCAAGGCTAAAAATCTTTACAGAAGCAGACTACCTCACCTTTCTCAAGTGGAGCAGCTGGTTGGTTAAACTACCAACCTTTTTGTTAATAGCCAAATGCCACAAGAGCACCTACAGAGTCCTTGGTAATACTTATAAATTTTAATCATAGAATAATATGTGATAAATACAGTTTAAGTTGCCTAAATGTAATATTTCTTAGATTATATTAATACTAACAAAAATTGTTTTATGAAATCTTTCTATATTGAATTACAACAATAGTAACTGAGCAGAAGCCTTTTTAAAAAATTTTTCTTCTTCTTTTCCTTTACTACTTCATTCTCAAAAAAGTTATTGATACAGATTCACAAATGCTATGTACAATGTTGTAGCTGAAACACCAGAAACTTTGAAAAAATCAGTGGCAATAACAACATTGGTAACAAGAAAACAACAGTGCATGCTTGTAGCATATGTTGATGAGTGATTCAGTGTCATTGCATTTTGGATAATAAATGACAAATCTGACTGGAGCACATTAGAAATTTCAAAAAGTAAATAAAATAAATATTAACCTTGTAGATATGTAAACTGGGCTTACAAAAATGTTTTTGTTGTTATAACTAACTACAGGAATTTTTTTTTCTTTTGTATTTATTTATTGTGATTTGGGTGAAAGTTTACAGAGCAAATTCACTTTCCATACAGAAGCTCACATACACTTTGTCTCATGACATTTCCCATAATGCAATAGCTCCCATCCCACTTCCTCTCCTTAGTTACTTCTTCCCTGTGTCCTTCCCTCCCATGCACTCCTGCCTCTTGAGCTGTATCCCTGTGCATACACAGCCCTTCTATTCTCCCATGATTGATCTCTCCAATGAGTGTCTACCTACTCTGAATGTTCAGCTCTATGCTTGTCTTTTATTTGTCTGGAAGCCACAGGATTGGGTTCAATTCCAGATTGGAAGGGCAGCTAAGAGCCATAGTCTCAGTGTTTCCATCAGGCTTTATCAGACCAGCTAAACTGGTCCCTTTGTTTTTCTTTCTTTCTTTCTTTTTTTTAATGATTTTGAGTTTTGTTCTACATTGTTCTCCCACTCTATCCAGGATCTCCTACAGAGATCTCCCTCCAAGTCTCCAAGTGGTTGACAGTGGTAGCTGGGTACCATCTAGTTCTTCTGGTCTCATAGTTGTATATATAGGCTGAGGATCACATGATGTACCAGTCACTTGGATTAATTGTTTCCATGAATCTTTAGTTTTCTTCATTCTTCTTTGCTCTGAATGAGGAGAGACTCATCTTGCATGTAGATGGCTGCTTGCCAGCTTTTAAGATCTGTCGTTACTTGGCAAAGTAGGATGTGGAACAATGTTTTTGTGTAGTATGTTATGCCAACTGAGCTCGCTGTCCTCTGTGAATATGGTCCCGAGGTCACAGGGCCAACTACTCACTGCCTCTGGGCTGCCTCTTGGCTGCGGCCAAGAAGTGATTACAACCTTGTCTCTTGTCAGCTCCACTATATATCTGGGAATTCTTGCAGAAGCTACCAATACACTTGTAGGAACATTGTCTGCCAACCTTATACATGGTCTTGGGCACACTTGTCTACCCATCTATCCACCCATATATCCATGTTTGCCTTCACTGACAATGCAGTACTGTATGTGCAAAAAGGTTTGTTTTTTGTTGTCTGTACTTTAAGGGATATTTTTATAAAAAATATTGGGCCTGGAATAAAACTCACTCCCAGGGGCTGGCTCTAAGCCCAATAGTAAACAAGACATACATGCAGACCACTCAGCCCAGGGTGATGCACTCACTTACTCTATGGAGATGCATCCCTTTGAGCAATGGACCATGGCCCACCAGAGGGGTCACATTTTTATGGAGAAAATGCAGGGCAGGCAGGAGTGCATAACTATGAGGGGCACGGGGGAGGGGTAGTACTAGCAAGGGAAGGGAGGAGAGTGGATTAGGGCTGAGGATAGTAAGTGGGGAGTGAAACCAAATGTATACAAAATGTTGAATGTAAAACAAACTCTGCTCTGTAAATTTGTACCTAAAGCACAATATAAATAAATAAATAAATTTTTCTTTGCTGACACACTGTGCAAAAATTTTATAGACAGTCATTTTGGTGTCATTTCTTCTGAAAGTGTCATATGGTGTGGTCTGTACCTCCAACACCCCACCTAATTATGCCACTGGCTTGTTTGTACATCATCTGTTGATTGTGTTTTATCACTGTCTTGTCCCACTGGACTGTGGAGGCCAACAATGACATCACTCCTTTACTCAGCTACTCACAGACTGGTAGATTTGTTCTTTATATGTATTTTATAAGGTCTCTACTTTGAGAACATATGTCAGGCTTACTTTTTTTATTTTTTCCATTTTGTTTTTTATTTTGAAATAATTTTAGGTTCACAGAGAATGCCAAAAATATACAGGGAGATCCTACGTACATTTCACCCAGTTTTTTCCAATAATAAAATCTCACTTAATGATAGAACAACATCAAAACCAGGAAATTAGCATTAGTATAGCACACAGAGCTCATTGAGATTTCATCAGTTTTGTATGTACTCATTTGTGTGTACAGTTCTTTGTAATTTTATCACCTGTGTAGATTTGTGTAACCACTATGCCAATCAAGATTCAGACCTGATTTATCACTACCAAACTACTTTATGCTGTTCCGTCATAGGTGCATAGGTCCCTTCTGCCCCACTCCAAACCCTTGACAACCACTAATCCATTCTCCATCTCCATAGTTTTGCTTTTTCAAGAATTATGTAAATGGAACCAGTATGTAACTTTGTCAGATTGTTTTCTTAATTTAGCACAGTTCCCTTGAAATCCATCTATGCTGTATGTATTTATAGATTGTGCCTTTTTATTGCTGAGTAGTGATACATGGTATAGCTCTACCACAGTTTGTTTAACATATTGAAGAACATTTGGATTGTTTCCAGGTTGCCGATATTATTAAGAAAGTTTCTATAAGCATTTATATGGAGGATTTTGTGTGAATGTAAGTTTTCATTTCTCAGAGATAAATCCCCAGGGGCAAAATTTCTGGGTTGTACAGTTAGGTGCATGTGTAGTTTTAGAAGAAACTTCCAAACTATTTGCCAAGTTGTGGTCCATAGCGCCTAAGGCATTTGACTGCTAACTAGAAGGCTGTTGGTTTAAACCTACCAGCTAATCCTTGGAATGAAGATTGGGCAATCTACTTCCATAGTGATACTGCCCCGGAACCCAAGGAACCTTTGTTATGAGTCAGATCAGACTTGATGATAGTGAATTTGGTTTGGTTTTATCAGTAATATATGAGTGATTCAGTTTCTCCACATCCTAAGCAACATTTAGTGTTGTTACTATTTTTTATTTTAGTCATTATGATAGCTGTATATTGGCTTAAATTTGCATTTTCCTAATGCCTAATGAGGTTGAAAACCTTTTCACGTACTTGTTTG
>NW_006921653.1:7977304-7979968 GCF_000298275.1 Orycteropus afer afer
GGATTGCCCAACCTTCCTTCCGAGGAGTGGCTGGTGGGTTTGAACCGCCAGCCGTCTGGTTAGCAGGCAAGTGTCTTAGCCACTATGCTATTATTTTATAGTCAGCCTTAATATCAGGTAGAGTTATTCCTCCCACTTTATTCTTCCTTATTACAGCATGCTAATTGAATTATTTGTTTTTTCTTGTGAGTTTTGAGAGTTCTTTTTATGTTCTAGATGTTAGTCTTTTGTCTAGCATAGTTGGATTGCAAATATTTTCTCACAATTCATAGCTCTCTTTTCATGTTCTTAACAGGGTCTTTTTGCAGACAAAAATGTTTAATTTTGATGAAGTGCAATCAAATTTTCCTTTTGTGGATTGTGCTTTTGGTGTTATGGTTAAGAATTGTCTGCCCACCCTTAATTTCTGAAGATTTTCTGCTTTGTTTTTTTCTACAAATTTCACATTTTTTTGTTTACATTTAAGTTGATAATCCATTTTGGATTAATTTTTGTATATCAGGTTTAGATCAATAAATATTTTTTCTTTTTCCTATGTTTGACAAGGCTTTCTTTCCTCCACTGAATTGTCCTTTCAATTGTCCTTTGTAAAAATTGTCCTTTGTAAAAGTTCATTTGAGCACATTTTTGTAGGTCTCTTTCTAAATTCTCAATTCAGTTCCTTCACGCTATCCCTCTGCCAATACCAGGTCTTTATTACTGGTACTCAGCCTTAGTATCAAGTAGATTTATTCTTCCCACTTCATTTTCCTTTTTTTTATAATTGTTATAGTTATTATAGAGCATGTGTATTTTTCAATACACTTTAGTTTAAGATTACCTGTGTCTACAAAAAACTATGGATCCATCTCAGAAGAAATGACATCTTTACTACATTGAGTCTCCCAACCTGTGCACACAGTGAGTCTCTCCATTTACCTCTCCATTTATTAGGGTCTTTGATTTTGTTTATCAGCATTTTGTATTCAACATATAGATTCTGTACATGTCTTGTTATTTTATACCTAAGTGTTGTGGTTACCTGGTGCTGCTCTGACAAGAATATACCATAAATGGGATGGTCTTAACAAACAGGAGTTTATTCTTATAATTTGGAGGCTTTAAGTCTGAGTGCAAAGTGCCAGGCTCTAGGGGCTGGATGAAAGCCCCTCAACCTTGGGCTTCAGCTCTGCCTCCAGATCGCAGCCCACTGAAGCTAGAGGCACTTTTTTACTCAGACAGCTGCTGGCTGCTGAGGCTGCCAAGCCCAAGGTTGACAATTAAAAAGACACAGCCCTGATGTTACCAAACCACATGGCAGGCCATTAATTCAAGTCCATTGAAAGTCCCAAGGTCGGCAGAGCATGGCAGGCTGCTGAGCAACGACACGGCTATATGCAGGGTCCAAGTGTGCCATAGGCTAGAGACCATTCCCAAAGCTCCTGCTTATATACAGGAAGCAGAACACATACCCAAAGGCAGCTACTCAGCTGCTTGTGGTAGCTCCCACCATGGAGTTGATTGCCAGTCTCATCATGGGGAATAACAACCACCAGCCGTGCCACTCAACCAGGTCCAGCCAAGTTGACACACAAACTGAACCGCCACACCAAGTATTTCATTTTTTCAAATGAATATAAATGGAACTGTGTTTATTTTGGTTTCCATATGGTTGTTTTTAGCATTCAGAAGTGTGATTGATTTGAGGGTGTTGACACTGTATCCTACAACCTTGTTGAATAACGTTCATTCTAGGAGGGTTTTTTATTTTGTTATTTGTAGATTCCTTAGGATTTTCTACACAGAAAATCATGTCATTTTCAAATAAGAAAGGCTTTTTTTCTTTTTGAGCTTCGATACCTAGTGCTCATTTATGGACAACTCATTGTGTGGTTGGGCATAGGGGCAGAGGGGTCCTTGGACCACTTTGAGTCAGTTGGTAAGGTCAAAACATCGTTCAAAATAATACTAGCATCTCTCTTTCCACATTCTTTTCTGAATCCAGTTTGAATTTTTGACAACACCCTACCAATAAACTGCTGCAATCATTTTTGAATTATCTTCAGCAAGATTTTCCTTGTGTGTGATATTATTGATGTTGTTGAACAATTTCCATATTCTTTCAGATCATCTTTCTTTGAAATGGTCACAAGTATGACTCTCTCCTTGTCAGCTGGCAGATAGCTGTCTTCCAAATTTCTTGGCATAAGCAAATGAGTGTCTCTAGTGTTGCTAGTGTTTCTAGTCCATTTCTTGAAACATCTCAGTTACTAGTCTGTCAATTCCTGGAGCCTTGTGTTTCGCAAATTCCTTCAATTCAGCTTGGACTTCTTCGTTCAGTTCCAATGGGTTCTTGATCATATGCTACCTCCCAAAGTTGAATGTTGACCAGCTTTTTTTGTTTGGTACAGTAACTGTGTATTGCTTCCATCTTTTTTTTGGTGCTTCCTGCATTGTTCAATATTTTACCAAAGAATCCTTCAATATTACTACTTGAAGCTTGAATTTTTCTTTAACTCTCTTAGCCAGGGAAATGCCAAGTGTGTTCTTTCCTTTTGTGTTTCTAACTCCAGGTCTTTGCATATTTCATTATAATACTTCACTTTGTCTTTACGAGCCACCCTTTGAAACTTGCTCAACTCTTTTAATTAATCGTTTCTTCCTTTCTTTCAGTTACTCTCCATT
>NW_006921653.1:7982028-7983299 GCF_000298275.1 Orycteropus afer afer
GGTATTCCTTATAGTAGCATAGATATTATGATATCAGTGACAGCATTGTACTTGAGGATACATCTTGATATGTTATTTTTGATGATTAATGTAGTGTCATTGTCCTTCAATTTGTGATTTCTGGCATCATATCATGTGAATGTCTACTTTAAATGGCCAATACCAGTCCACTTAAGATCACTACTGCCTAGGATATTGATTTTTATGCATTCTATTTCATTTTTCAGGACTTCCTATGTTCCTATATTCATATTTCAGACATACAGCATTCTAGTTAGTAGTGGATATTTGAAGCTGTTTCTTCTCATTTTGAATCATGCCACATTAGCAAATGATGGTCTTGGATGCTTTACTCCATTCATGTCATTAAAGTTAAAATGCGCTTTAAGGAGGCAGTTCTTCTCTTTCCATATTTTGAATACCTTCCATCCTTAGGGGCTCATCTTCTTGGCACTGTATCAGGCAGTTTTACAATGCTATATTGGAAAAGTTTTCCTTAGACTTTTTTTTTTTTTTGTAAGAAATAGACCACCAGGCCCTTCTTCCTAGTGTATCTTAGTCTGGAAACTCTGGTGAAACCTGTCCACCATGGGTGACCTTGCTGGTATTTGAAATACTGGTAGCATAGCTTCCAGTATCACAATAACACTCAAGCTACTGCACTATGACAAACTCATAGATGACTGTTAGAAGTGTAATATTAGTTGTGGAGGTCTTTTCTTTTTTATTGATGATCTTTATTAAGATGAAAAATTCCTCATTAAGTGTTTTTATCATTAAAGGGTGTTGAATTTTGTCAAATGCTTTTTCTGCATCTTTTGAAATAGTTGTGTGGTTTTGTTCATTTTTCTATGTATATTGTTTATTACATTGATTGATTTTGTCTGTTGAACTAACCTTGCATTCCTAGGATAAATTTACTTTGTTATAGTGTATAATCCTTTATATATATATATTTCTGGATTCTGTTTGCTCGTATTTTGTTGGATGTTTTTTGTGTCTATATTCCTAAGAATTAATGGTTTGTAGTTTTCTTATGGTTAATGGTTTTTTGTGTCTATATTCCTAAGAATTAATGGTTTGTAGTCCCTTCTGTTGTATTTTTAGAATTTTTGAAGAATTGGTCCCATTCTTTTTTAAATGTTTAGTGGAAATCACCAGGGATGGCATGTGATCCTGAATTTTACTTTTTGATAAATTTAAACTACTATTTTAATACCTGTTTTGTTCTCTATTGCTGCTAAAACAGAAATACCACAGATGGATAGCTT
>NW_006921653.1:7983724-7986688 GCF_000298275.1 Orycteropus afer afer
TCAAACCCACCAGCTACTCCTCAGAAGGAAGACTGGGCAATCTACTTCCATAAGGATTTACTGCCTCAGAAACCCAGTATGGGTCACTATGAGTTGGAATCACCTCGGTGGGAGAGGGTTTGGTTTCTTTGGTGAAGGCACATACTCAGTTGCTTGCAGTAGATTCCACCATGGAGTTGATTAGCAGTCTCATTGTGGGAAATAACTACATCCAGCTGCCCAGCCACTCAAACCCAGGCCCAGCCAAGTTGATCCATAATCTTAACTACTACAATATCTTTAGTTGTTATAGGTCTATAAACATTTTCTATTTCTTCTTGATTTGGTTTCAGTTGTTTGTGTCTTTCTGGAAATTTGTTAATTCTGTCTATCTTTCTAATTTTAACTTTTTATTGTGATTTGGATAAAATGTTACAAAGCAGATTCATTTTACATTCAATAGTTCATACACATTTTTTGACATATAGTGTTTCATTGTGCCCCATTTAATTCCTTTATATTTCTGGAAGATTAGGGATAATGTCCTCTCATTCTTGATTTTAGTAATTTGACTTTCCTCTCTTTTATTTGTAGTCAGTACAAATAAAATTTGTCAATTTCATTGATCTTTTCAAAGAATCAACTTACTTTTTTAAAAAAAATTTTCTATACTGCTTTTCTGCTCTCCTTTTCATTAATTTCCATTCTAATCTTACTACTAAAAAGATGAAAATCAGGACATGAATAGATATGTGCATAATCATGTTCTTCACAGCACTATTCACAATAGCAAAGAGATGGAAACAGCCAAAGTGCCCATTGATAGATGATGATACATACAATAGCTGTGTAATTTGACTGTGTCAATTTACTTGTCGACCTTCAGTTAATTAGCCTCAACAGCCAGCAGCTATTGAGGTACCAAACCATGGTACATACAACAGTGGAATACTATGCAACATTAAGGAATAACGTAGAAGCTGTGAAACACTGCATAATGTAAATGAACTTGGAGGACATTATGCTGAGTGAAATTAGTTAATCACAGAAGGACAAATATTGGTTGGGTCTCTTACTATAAAAAGTCAAGGAAAAGTTTACATAGGGAGGGAAACTTTGTTGGTTACCAGAGATAAGATGGCAAGGGAGGGAAAGTTGCTAGCTACGTAAGAGACATGCATTGGTTTGGGTGAAGGGAAAGGCAGTAATAACAAAAGTGTGTAATGAGCACATGTCACTAACAAAAAGGGAGACATGGAGAAGTGCACAAGAGGTACAGATAACAAAGGTGAATACTGTTACATACATCCACAATACTGTGTTATTAGTAATAACAAGCATTAATCTATGAGTGGATACGTAGATAGTCAGGCAAGATGATCAGGTATGGGTAGGCAAATGGGAATATACCCATAACCAAATATAGGTTTGGTAGGCAATATTTCCACATATGTATTTATATGTGCTATAAAAATGTCGATATATATAACAGAATTAACAGAGGTAAAAGTTTAGCTAACTTCTTAGCCATAACCAAACACATTAAAGGAGTGAGTCACTGGGCCTGTGGGCTTGGGACCATGGTTGTGGGGGACTTCAAACTAAACTGGCACAACACAGTACACGAAAGCATTGTTCTACATCTTACTTTGTGGAGTAGTGGACTGGGGTCTTAAAAACCTATGAGTGGCTGTCTAAGATGCAACTATTAAAATCTCTTCATCTGGAGCAAAAAAGAGTGAAGAAAATCAAAGATGTATGAAAACTATTAGTCCATGGAATTAGTGGACCATGGGAACTTCAGCCTATACTATCATGAGACCAGAAGAACTAGATCGTGCCCAGCTACCAATGCCTACCACTCAGAAAGGGATCAAAATTGGAGAACCTGGACAGAGTGGAGGAGCCCTGGTGGCGTGGTGCCTAAGACATTTGACTACTAACCAGAAGGCTGGTGCTTCAAAACCACCAGCCACTCCTCAGAAGGAATACTCGGTAATCAACTTCTGTAGTAATACCAGCTCAGAAACCTTAGGAGGTGTTGCTTATGAGATGGATCCAATTCGACGGCAGTGAGTTTGGTTTGGTTTTGGTTTTGGGAGAAAAATGTGGAATAAAACTTAAAAACATAAAAAGGACAAGGCATACTGGTCAGATAGCAATGGGTGAAATTCCCAAGACTGTAGCCCTTAGTCACCCTTTGGGCCACGAATTGAACTCACTCCCATGGCTTAACTCTCAGCCAAACAATAGAAAGGCCTACAAGCTGAACAATTTACTCCAGGGATCTGCACTCCTTAGAATGAACATAATCTACTGTGGGAGATGTGAAGGGAGAAAGCTCAGAATGCAGGAATGCATAGGAAATAAGAACACAGGGAAAAAGCAACGACACGGAGGAAGTGGGAAGAGAGCTGTTACTTTTTGGGGATTGCAGTCAATGTCACAAACAAAATATGTATAAACTGTTGAAAATGAAGCTGCTCTGTGAAATTTCACTCAAATCACAATAAAAAGTTAAAAAAAAGGAAGATATTTATAACAAGCATAAATAAATAAAGTACAACATTTTAAATTACTATAGCAACTCCAGGTTTTCTATGGTCATTTATATTATGCTTGTTTTTTTCCATTCATTTTCTTGCAACCTATTTGTGTCATTAAATATAAAATTGATCCTGTTTTTCTTTTTTTTAAAATCTAGTCTGACAATTTTTGTGTTTTTTTAATAATTATTTAATCTATTCACTACTACTACTACTAGTCACTGCCATCAAGTCGATACTGACTCATAGCGACCCCCATTGGGTTTCCGAGGCTGTAAATCTTTAAGGAAGTAGATTACTCCATCGTCCTTCCATGCAGCAACTGGTGGGTTTGAACCACTGACCTTCTGTTTAGCAGCCAAGTGCCTTATCCACTACACCACCAGGCTCCTTAATTTATTTACATTTTAACATTATTATTGCTCTTTGGATATATATC
>NW_006921653.1:7987158-7988293 GCF_000298275.1 Orycteropus afer afer
AGAATAGGTTCTCTTCACTTCTTCCAGTTGATTTGAGATCTATCTGATCTCATATACTTTCTCTAATACAGCTTTTCTCTCACTCAACTTATTTACCCTTTGAAAAGAAGCCAAATAAAGCCAAAATATGATAACATTTTAAGTGAATAAATCTAAAAAAGCAATCAGTTTTTAAATAAAGCAGTAGACAATTTGGATTCACACGTTTCCATTAACTCTTGATTCTTGCAAGTGCTTTTAAAGGTTCATGACATGTGTTTTGTCTTGGTTTGTTATGTTGAGAGCCTGGTATGTGTGAGTGAACCACTGAACTTGGCTTAATTTAGTTGTCTCCAGACTTCAGGATTCCACACATTAGCTTTGTTTTCATTTTTGTTTAATAGGGAGGCTAGACAAGCTAAGGACTTCTCTTATTTTGCCAAATAATCATCTTAAAAATACACTTAACAACCACCTACTACTTCCATATTTTTTGAACGAGAAGACTATAAACCATCCAAATATGGAAAGGCATACTATCAAGAAAGGGATAGTTGTTCATTTTTTCCCCTCATAACTGGCAAAATCTTTATTTTAGGTTTGCACTGGTTCCCAGTGTTGTGGTGGGATAATTGTCTTGCCATCTTAGTAAGCCTCATAGACTCCCAGCTTCTATATCGTGGTGCACTCCGTTCCTTACAATTTTCCATGCCAATGAAATCCTTGAGAAACATCACACCTGCATTTCAATGAGGGAAAGAGACATTGAATAAGAAATGAAATTTTCAAGAATGTTGAAAAGACTTAAAAAGTGATATGAGACGTAAGTAAGTGAATATAACCACTATGGAAATGTTTCAAGTATCACACCAAATGTGAAGGGTCTTCTATATATAATGAATTCCCTACCTGGCATTAAATTTTTCCAATTTAATTAGTAATGTAAAGCTTATAGCATGATTGCCATTCATTCTTAATGATTATTATGCTGTCTTAAATATATGTGGTTAATATATGCCATGTATAATAAGTGTACAAAAGTAAAAATGACAAGAATGGGAAGAATGCAATTAATATCAGATTATTTGATAATTTCTCAATTCTTATTCTGTATGACTCCCACTGCCATCGAGTGGATTCTGACTCATAGTGACCC
>NW_006921653.1:7990553-7998965 GCF_000298275.1 Orycteropus afer afer
ACATGGTCTTTTTCCCTGGGAGCAATTTATGGGTTCAAACTCTCCATCTTTCTCCTAATCACTTAACTACTATCGCACAATCAGGGCTTCTTATAAAATATAGAAAGCCAAATAAATGTCCTGTATTTCTGGCAGGATTCAACCACTAGTTGGATTATTATAGAGGTTACAAGATACAGACTCAGGAAGTGGGTGATTTTCATTTTATCCTTAATACAACCTTGTGCTATATTACTAGATATACTTTACAAATGAAGAAAACTGTGGTTCCAAACAGTTGCATAATGTTTAAAATTTACACAGACTTTTTTCTAGTGTCTCATTCATTCTTATTCATGTGCTTGTTTATTTACATTGTACTGAAGAATTATGTACAGATTTGTAATTAGGTCACATCAGCTGGAATTTCAAATCTGGGCCTTTTTTACCATACCCTTAGCCTCCAGATATGGTTTTTATATTTACAAAATAAACCAGAAAGAATACCATATATTCTAAGGTTATATACCAACCACTTTAAGCCAACACATTATAATTGCATTCAATGTAGGTTAAAATGAGAAATGTCATCTACTAAAAAACTTCAGAGTATTTCAAATCAGAACATAGGTGTTTTATTCCTTTATCCAATACCTAGCAGGTAAGAAATTCTGAAAACAATCCTTCGGCTTTTATGAAGTGGAGATAATAATATACCTTATATTTCTATCTAATAATGATGTTTAGAGGAACACAGAATACATACTACATTTCTGTTCAAGTTGTAAAGAACTATAATGCACCAAATTTATATAGTTTCATAATTATTTCAGAGAGTACTTACTATATTAAACTGGGTTCTCTAAAAGAAACAAAACTAGTGAAACACATATATTTATACACACACACAAACACACAGAGAGAGAAAGAGAGAGATTTATCTCAAGAAAATGGCTTACAGAGTTGTAGATGCTGGCAAGTACCAAGTTCATGGGGAAAATGTCAGGCTGGAGGCTTCTCTTGACTCATGTAGCTGCAGGGGCTGTCAGATCCAAGATTGGCAGGTAAAACAGCAGGTTGCTGGTTGTGGAGGCTGCTGAAACCAATATCAGCAGATAAGATGGCAGGTGGCTAGCTCACAGGTTATAAAGGCAACAATCACAAAATGGGCAGATAAATACGGCAGGCTGCTAGTTTAAGTGCAAAGAATCAGAGGTCAGATGATGATGAGACAGATATAAGACTCAGATTGAGCTAAAAACCAGAAACATTGCCATAAAGTCCATATATATTGGAAGCAGGTGATTATGCTTCCAATAATAATGGAGGTGATTATGCTATATCACATCTCATTATGGAGGATGCCTACATCATAACTGTCAAATCACTGAGAATCATGGCCCAAACAAGTTGACAAACAACCTTAATCACCACACCTACCTCTTTGTCTGTCTTTTTTTGGTCTCTCTCTCCATGAACAATTCAAATTTTACTAACATTGGCCCCAATAGATCCAGCTCAGATAAACCCTATAATCTGCAATGTTAGACATACTATAGAATTTTATTAGAGTGAATAATTTAAATCCACTTATTATTTGCTCATCATGTTGTTGTTGTTATGTGCCATCAAGTTGGCCCTGACTCATAGCAACCCTTTGTTGGGTTTCTGAGGCAGTGTCACTATGGAAGTAGATTGCCCAAGCTTCCTTCCAGGGAGTGTCTGATGGGTTTGAACCGCCAGCCTTCTGGTTAGCAGTCAAGTGTCTTGGGAATTATGTTACCAGAGCTCCTTTGCTCATCATAAGGTACAATTAAAGTACAATGTTCATATAACATGTACAGAGTATTTAAAGAGTCCACAACTATTTACTGAGCATCTATTATTAAATAAATGACTTGAAAGTGGTGTAGCTGTCTGATTTTACACAAGTAAATAAAATATAGCCTCTAACTTTGAGAAGATAAAAATCTTGTAGACAACACAGACAAAGAAATAGCTAACTCTAATACAACAACTCAATACATGAAATGGAAAGTTCATTGTCCTGAAGCAGTTCTGAACCTACTTTCGCTTCATGTTCGTTTCCAATATAATTTGGCCCTATCCTTCATAGGTCTTTAGCCCTGTGGCCACTACTTATTGACTTCTATATAAATTCAAAAGGTAATCCAGTGTATGCATATTAATGAAGAATTCACTGAAAGGAATATCTCCCAACAGAAGCTAATAGTATTTGTTGTGATTGACAATAACTGACAGGAAAAGTGAATTTCCTAGCAGCTGGGTGATTTGAAATGATTCAGGGTCATCAGACTACTGCTGTATTTCTTTCTGCCTTCTACACATTATAAATCCTGTGGGCTGCACCTATACTATCTCAGCATCAACAGCTCTACGAAGTACTTATGCATCTGGGGCAGCAAAATGCCCTGAAAACTAGATGGATATTTTCAATAAGACCAGATAGTTCCTGCAGTAAAATACAAAACAAAACAAAACAAAAAAACTCCATTTCATACAGTAACCACCACCTTAAGGGCACAAAACAAAGTTGGGACATTCTGTAATGCAAACATCCATTCAAACGTAGGAGATTTCCAGAGCAGATTTCCAATAGCCTTGTATCATATATACAAAGGTCAGAAAAACAAAGACTTAAAATAAGAATGTTTTTATTCAGTTTAGCTGCAATTTGAACACAAATGCCCTGTCTGCCAGAGAAAATTGAAGAAATAAATCAGGATTCTTTATCTTAATAGCTGTTTTCATTTGGTCAGCATTTGACAACATGACTCAAAACCCAGATTGAATTTCATTAGTGGCAACTCCATTTATCATGTTTCCAAAGGCAGATACTGCTGCCGTTTCGTTTTGGCACAAACAAGAAATTAGCAGTCTAATGTGGTTTGTATTATTTTGGTGTGTGGAAGGGGAAAAATTATGATGGCAAAGATGTCACTTTGAAGACAAAGGTGTGTCACAGTATTTGCAATCCCCTTACATGCATGTGAAAACTAGACAAAGAATAGGAAAGACCAAAGAAGAATTGATGCATTTGAATTACAATGTTGATGAAGGATATTACATATATCATAGACTGCTGGAAGAATGAACAAGTCTGTCTTGGAAGAAGTACAACTGGAGTGTTCCCTTAGAAGTGAGAATGGCAAGATTCATTTCACAAACTTTGGACATATTATCAGGAGGGATCAGCCTCTGAAGAAGGACATCATGCTTGATAAAGTAGAAGGTCAGCAAATAAGAGGAAGACCTTCAACAAGATGTGTTGACGCAGGGGTTACAATAATGGGTTCAAACAGCAAATACCGTAAGGATGGTGCAGGTTCCATTCTGTTGTACATAGGATCAATATGAGTTGGAACTGAGTCAATGGCACCTAACAGTACCACCAACTCTTCTAGCAAAGTACTCCAATCAGATTTTTGAATCAGTGACAAAATGTTTGGCCAAATATTGCAGATAGTTAAAAGAAGTGTTTCAAAATACATTAATTATTTCAATACCAATATTTCAGATCCATCATGCTGGTCACTATACACCAAATCCATATTCATAGTGATAAAGAAAAAAAATCAGCAAGAATATTTGAGTGAAAATTTTCACAAAATCAAATTCACTTTTTAAAAAATGTTGTTGTTGTTATATGCTGTCAAGTCGGCCCCAACTCATAGAGACACCTCCTTGGGTTTCTGAGGCAGTATCACTATGGAAGTAGGATTGCCCAACCTTCCTTCCGAGGAGTGGCTGGTGGGTTTGAACCACCAGCCTTCTAATTAGCAGTCAAGTGCCTTAGGCACTATGCTACCAGAGCTCCCTTATTTTCTGAAAAATAACTCATTGTTTTATTCTAATTTGAAAATTTACAACTTAGAAGTATTTATTTATCAGCATATACTGAATACCTCCCCTGTGCCAGGCATTGTGCTAGGTGCTAGAAATATAAAAATAAATAGCATTAAATGCTGGTTTTCATTGTCTATATTGTATTGACTATTGAGAAGACAGAAGTAAATAGCTAGCTCATAATGTGATTGATAATATAGAAAGAGAATGGAATGGATAAAGTATTAAACAAGTTTTGTTTTGCTTTTTCTGCTGTTGCCTTAGTCCATTATGTGACTCAGAACCATGGGTCTCTAGGTCATGCAAGTCTCTCATAAGCAATTATCAATTTCAACTGAGTACTGGGGGACAAATGTTTGCATTTAAGATCCAGAATCTCCACTTACTATACGATTTGGGGCAACAAATTCAACTTTCTAGGCTTCAATTTACATCTGAAAATTAGATAGGGATAGGCCTTATCTCCACTGGGTAGGTATGAGGATAAGCTGAGACAATGTATAATGACTTGCATTGCAAAAAGATAGGATAGACTGTACACAAATGCATTTTGTTGTGGTTATTATTATTAATAAATCCTCTGGGCCAAATAAACCCTTTATAAAAATGTAAGCCATGTTAAAAGAAAAAAAAGCCATAAATCATGTAAAGCAGAACTTCCTGCCTGCCTTCCCATGAGAAAACTGTATTTGAACAAAGTTTCAGTTTATCCTGGACCATATAAAGGCAAATAGACCGGACCCAATTAAAAAATTCTCCATTATGAAAGTGGAGAAACCTCTATACCACACCTTCTCTTCACAGTATGGGGTGAGCTTTCTCAATCTCTTTAAATTTCAGTCCCATGTCTGGAATATAGGAATAAAAGTACTGTACAGACCCATAGAGCTGTAGTGGAACCAGCTGACATGGGAGATGCAAAAGCATAAATGAGGTATTGTGCTAGGTCACACCCACCACCATCAAGTCATTCTTCCTCACAGGGACAGAGTAGAACTGCCGCATAGGTTCCAAGGCTATAAATCTTTACGGAAGCAGACTGAACTGTTGACCTTACAGTTAGCAGCCAGATGCTTTAACCACTGTGTCACCATAGCTCTCTCTGTACTAGGTAGGCTATGCATAAACATTAATCACCAAAACAATAAAAGTTCTGAAATTATCATTAACTTTAATTTAATTAACCAATTACCCTTTACTATTGATGAGTTTTACACAAGCGAACTCAATCAGCATTTGCATTTTGTCACTTTTCTTTCTAATTATGCATAATTTGTTCCCTAGTAAAGGAATTTCAGGCATCAGCAAGTAGATCAGGAGATTACTATCATTTCCGGATACAGAAGTTCGGCTCAAAGTTGTTTCTGAAGTTTTATTTCTTTATTTTTTTAATGTGCCTTCCAGAAGGGCAGGCAGTGAGTAGGGATACTCCCTCAGCTGGGACCTCTGTGCTTGCTGGAGGTTCATTTCTAGAATGTAATCATAGCATAAGAGTGACACTATTATCACTCATTTCTTCTAGATCTTGGAACCATGTGCCCTTGCTAGGGCCTTTTCCCTTTTTTCCAAGCAATCCCCACCTCAATCCCTGCTTTCCTCAGCTCAAGACCCTAAGGTTTTTATTCATGTATTTTAGTATATTTTACAATATGTCTTCTTCTTCTTTTTTTAAACCAGTAAATATGTTGTCTGGGGTTCAGTTGAAAATAACAGAACCACTCTAAAAAAAAAAAAAAAAAATGGAATTTATCACCTGGTGGTGTTGTTGTTTGATGCCATTGAGTCAGTTTCAAGTCATAACTATCCTATATACAACAGAGTGAAACACGGCCCAGTCCTGTGCCATACTCACAATCACTGCTATGCCTGAACCAATAGCTGCAGCCACTGGTCAGTCCACCTTGTTGGGGGTCTTTGCCTTTTTTTGCTGACCTTCTACTTTACCTACCATGATATCCTTTTCCAGGCACTGGTCCTTTTTGACAATATGACTAAAGTATGAAAGATGAAGTCTGGTGGTTTTTGCTTCTAGAAAGCTCTCCAGCTGTACTTCTTCCAAAACAGATTTCTTCATCCTTCTAGCCATTCATGATACCTTCAATATTCTTTGCCAACACCACAATTCAAATGCATCAACTTTTTTGTGGTCTTCCTTACTTATTGTCCAGCTCTCACATTCATATGAGGCTATTGAAAATACCATGGCTTGAGTCAGGCACACTTTAGTCTTCAAAGTGGCATATTTGCTCTTAAACACTTTAAAGAAGTCTTTTGCAGCAGATTTGCCCAGTGAAATATGTTGTCTGATTTCTTGACTGCTGTTTCCATGGGTGTTGATTGCTGAAGCAAGAAAAATGAATTTCCTGACAACTTCAATCTTTTCTCCATTTATTATAGTGTTGATTATTGGTTCAACTATGAGAATTTTTTTTTTTTTTATGTTCAGATACAACCCATACTGAATGCTGGAGTCTTTGATCTTCATCAGTAAGTGTTTCAAGGTGGTACAAATGGTTAAGAAGTGTGCTTAACTGGCTAGCTACTAACCAAAGGATTAGAGGCTGTTGTCCACCAGGAAGTGCCTCAGAATAAAGTCCTGAAAATCTACTTCCAAAAAGAAGCCATTAAAAACTCTTTGGAGCACAATTCTACTCTGACACATAGGGGCTTGCTGTAAATTGGAATCCTCTGACAACTAGCTTTAACTCGTTACTGGGGTTGCAAAAACAGGCTCAAAGGTAAGCTTCCTGGTGGCTTTGCATCTTCAGAATCACATTGTTTTTTAATGACTGGGGAAAGCAACCAGGATATAGCAGAAAGCCACAATGGTGCTGTGAAATGGATGCCTTTCCCCTGGTATGTGCCTGGTACATAACTCAGAGTTGAATCCAAGTCTTGCCAGAATGTACCTGATAGCAGAACTAATTTTAGTTCCAGAAATCTACCCGCAAAGGGATCTTGGAAGTGCAACTTTTAGCTTTCTGGCCTCTGCATAACAGAAAAAAAACACTATATAGAATGTGGAAATAGATTAATTACCCATTCTAAGTATTGCCCATGAATGGAACAGAATATTTAACTATGCATCCAAATTCTTCTACCTTTTTTTCTGACCAAAAAAAAAAAAAAAAAAAAATCAGTCAGCCACTAGAACATAACTTCTTTGCTAATAATGTAGTACAATTAATAGCCATGAACTTGAAGTCAGTGACCTAGAGTCTAGGGCTTTCTCTGTTACTAATTAGTTATTTGAACTTAAGTAAATTCATACACTTTTCAGAACTTTCCCTTCTGCATGTGAAAAATGAGGCAATTAGATTCCATGATTGCTATAGAACCATCATTTTTATAATATGCTAATGTCTATAGTTTTGTTGCTGGCTTAAAAATGTAACTTTATATTTGATTAAAAGTGATACACAAACTCTTGGTATTTTTATCAAAATGATGTCATTCCAATTAATTCTAATTGCGTTGTCCGCAGAGGCAGATAAGAACAAGCAGTGTTTTATCCTGTGCTCAAGAGGTTTGTAGACTCAGTAGCTTAACTAAAGGACCCCTTGAAGAATCCATTCTACTTTTTTTCCCTTTCTAATCTTTCCATGGCCCTTTGAAAAAATAATCAGCCTATTTTCTCCCTCTCTAACTCTCTCCCAAACTCCCATAGTAGATACTGTGATGCAAAAGGGAATCATTTTACTGAATTTCATGGTGTTTAGGAAGCCAAGGAAGTGGCAGCAAACATACCATCTTGCCCAGCGGGCCCTCACAGTGCAGGCACAGGTCTCAGAGAGCAGAAGACACCAGGATTGGGCAGCTGCAAGACAGGTTTCCATGGTAACTCTAATTTTTCACCCTTACTTATAGTCACCTTCATGAATTCTTAAGGTATTATAATAGCATCCATTCTGCTCTTTCTATTAAGGTCATATAAAGGCTTCTGTTCCAATAGGATTTAAAATACATTACATCATTGTAAACAATTTATTCTTTAGATGGATTTTAAAAACCAGTACACCAAAACTCTCTTGACATTGACACCACTTAAGACACAAAACTATGATCGTTGAGAGACAATTGGATTATAGATAGCAAAATACCATTTCTCAGTACATTTATCTGAATTATCAATTCCTCTACATTCCCTCCCACCATGATGGCAAACAAGAACTCCTTATTAAGTCCTTCAAGACAATGAAAATACACTTGAAAATGAGTATCTTTCCATTGCAATGAATTTTAAGTACTCATGAGGTATGCAGACTGTTAAAGAGCTTATTGTTGTATCTTGTGAATAATAAGAATACACTGTTTAAATTATCCCAGATAAGCCACGTTTAGAAGAAAATTCTTAATGGAGTCCTTCAGTAAACACTCTTCTTCCCATTATTATGAAATTGTTAAACTATTAAAACAGTGTATGTCATGCCATCTTAAGATTTTTAAAAATCAAAATTCAGCCTAATTTTAACTATCTCTATGCCATGCTAGATACTGTGTTGGATTGGGTTCTCTAGAGAAACACAAAAACCAGCAAAGTATATATATATATATATATTTATAGAG
>NW_006921653.1:8006595-8019671 GCF_000298275.1 Orycteropus afer afer
TTTTTTTTTTTTTTTTCAAAAACATAAACAGTGAATATATATGTAGACCTAGCCAGATCGAATACACAGCAATCAACTCAACTCCATCTGTGGAAAGAGATGATGGAGAAGCTCAATATCATCAGTCAGAACAAGACCAGGCAGTGACTGTGGAATAGACTATCAATTTTTCATATGCAAGTTTAAGTTGGAGCTGAAGAACATTAAAATAAGTCTATGAGAGCCAAGATATGTCCTTGAGTATATCCAACCTGAATTTAGAGACCATCTGAAGAATAGATTTGACTCACTGCACACTGATGACTGAAGACAAGAAGACTTGTGGGATGACATCAAGGACATCATCCATGAAGAAAGCAAAAGATCATTACAAAGAAAGGAAAGAAAGAAAAGACCAAAATAGGTGTCAGAAGAGACTCTGAAAGTTGCTTGTATGAAGAGTAGCTAAAGCAAATGGAAGAAATGATGACATAAAAGAGGTGAACAGAAGATTTCAAGGGGTGGCTTGAGAAGACAAAGGAAAGTGTTATAATGAAATGTGCAAAGACCTGGAATTAGCCAAAAGGGAAGCACACACTCAGCATTTCTCAAACTGAAAGAACTGATGAAAATATTCAAGCTTCAACGTGCAATAATGAAGGATTCCATGGGTAAAATGTTGAATTATGCAGGAAACATCAAAAGAAGATGGATGGAATACCCAATGTCATTGTACAAAAAGAATTGGTTAACATTCAACCATTTCAGGAATTAGCATATGATCAAGAATCGATGGTACAGAAGGAAAAAAGTATAAGCTGTATATACTGAAGGCATTGGTAAGAAACAAATCCAGGAATTGATGGAATACCAACTGAAATGTTTCAACAAATGGATGCATCACTGGAGGTGCCTACTTGATTATGCCTAGAAATTTGGAAGACAGTTATCTGGACAATCACTTAGAAGAGATTCATATTTGTGCCCATTCCAAAGAAAGATGATGCAATGGAATGTGGAAATACTCAAACCATGTCATGAATATCACATGCAAATAAAATTTTGATGAAGATAATTCAAATATGGTTGCAACAGTACATCTATAGGAAACTGCCAGAAATGCAAGCTGGATTCAGAAGAGGATGACAGGAGTGAAGTTGATGTTAGCTGGATCTTGGCTGAAAGCAGAGAATACCAGACAGATGTTTACCTCTGTTTTATTGACTATGCAACAGCATTTGCCTGTGTGGATCATAATGAAGTATGGATAACATTTAGAAAAATGGGATTTCCAGGACACTTAATTATGCTCATATGGAAACTGTACATAGATGAAGAGGTGATCATTTGAACAGAACAAGGGGACAATGTGTGGTTTAAAATCAGGGAGTGTGTGCATCAGGGTTGTATCCTTTGACCATATTTATTCAATGTTATGTTGAGCAGATACCCTGAGAAGCTGGACTATATGAAGATAAATATAGCATCACCATTGAAGGAAGACTCACAATCTGTTAGATGCAGATGGCACAAACTTGCTTGCTGAAAGGAAAGCATTTGAAGTACTTACTGATGAAGATCAAAAACTATAGACTTCAGTATAGATTGCACCTCATCGAAAAGAAAAACAAAAATCTTTATGACTGGACCAACTAGCAACACCATGATAAATGGAGAAAATACTGAAGTTGTCAAGGATTTCATTTACTTGGATCTGCTATCAGTGCATATTGAAGCAGCAGTCAAGAAATCAAATGACGTATTGAATTGGGCAAATCTGCTGTGAGAGATCTTTTTAAAGTGTTAAAATAGAGATCTGGCAAGATGACGGACTAGGCAGAAAGACTGCACAGACCCTCTTCAACAAAGAAAAGGGAAACCATTTAACACAAACACAGAAGATAATCCTGAACCCCTGAGCCTTGAAGGGAAGGATATACAAGTGGACTAAACCCCAACTAGCAGAAGAATTTGCGTGAAAATACCAAAAAAGAGACAGACCAAGCTGTGGTCTGGGAGTGGCCTGAGCAATCCTGATGGCACAGATGGCTTGGAGATTCCTGAGTGCTGGTAGGACCTAAGAATTAACCTAAAAATCACCCTGCTAGCCAGGGACTGCATGGAGGACTGTACACTGTGGCTGGGGAACAAACAGAGAAGGAGAAGAGAAAGGTGGGCTGAACTGTGAACTTTTGCAGGTCTGGAGGATGCTGTCATTTTGAAGGTTTAAAAAGCGGCTTGACTATTTTGGATATTTAAAGAGACAGCACTCTGGCATATTCCTGGGGCTTAAGAACATGTTCTGCTTTCCAGCAACCCCAAAGACACTCGGGACCTGCAAGACTGATGGGAGCGAGAGCCATTACCTACTTCTCTACCAACAGGCCAATGATAAAAAAAAACCACCAAAAAGAGCCTGAATCAACCTTGGCTGCTCTTCACAAACAGTAAACAGAGCTCTAAATACAACAATGCCACGATGCCTCGGAAACAACAGACCATCACAGTCCACACAAAGAAGCAAGATAAAGTGGTAGAAACAAGGAAGCAGGATACAGACCCAGAACACATTCACTTTAAAATCCAAAATGGCTGCTGCTTGTAAACATTCAAAATGGCTGCACTCTCGGTCACTTTAAATATCCAAAATGGCTGCCACATAAACAATCAAAATGGCTGCACCCTCTGGACAGCAGAAAATCCACAGCTCAGGTTGTCTCCCTCCTTGCTGTTTCCCTGCCTAGTCATAGGTCACCAGAGCAGTTGTCCCTGCATCCTTGGTGATTGGGACTGATCTTTAGTTCAATTCTCAGGTCCCAACACCACTTGGAAATATTCAAGCTGTTGGTCCCGTCAGAGTAGCTGACAGTCCAAAGCTCTGACCGTCTCTGTACTCACTATTTTTGTTCAGGTTTTTCCACTAGTTGGTACCTAATCCACTTCTGTATAGTTCCTTTCAAAGCTCAGGGTTCTAGGCTTATCTTCAGTATCTCTGTCAATCGTTTTTTCTTTTCTTGTTCATGAGGGTCTGTGTCACTTGTCCCTCTGAATTGCTTTTGAGCCTTTGCCAAAAATCACCTGAAAATATTTGTGTAGTGTAATTCTGGTGTCTGTGTTCTGTCCCATTGATCTATCCCTTTGCCAATACCATACAATCTTTATTACTGTAACTGTAGAGTAAGTTTCCTTCCACTTCATCTTCAGCTTCAAATTGTTTTAACCTTTCCATTCCATATACACTTTTTTTGGGGGGTGGGGAACTATCTTGTCTTTATCTACAAAAAATTTCTTGCTAGTATTTTATTTATTTATTTTTAATGAGCTATGTGTGCCGATTGAGCATGATGTCCCCAAAACTATAACCCCAAGCTCCCAGGTCTGGTGATTCTCTCTCACATCTTGCTAGTATTTTGATAGAAATTATATTAAACCTATAGATCACTTTGGGAAGAACTGACATCTTTACTATGTTGAGTCTTCTAATCCATAAACATTATTTAGATCCTTTTATTTCTTGCATCACATTTTGTAGTTTTACATCTATAAGTCCTGGTTTTGTTAGATTTACAACTATTTCAATATGTTGAATGATTCTAAATTGTATTTTTAAATTTGATGTCTGCTTGCTCATTGGTAGTATGTAGAAATAAGATAGATTTTTAAATCATGATCTTGTATCCTGTAACTTTGTTCAACTCATTTATTAGTTGTAACATCTATTGTTTGTTCATTTGTTGTATAAATTTCCTGGGATTTTTCCCTGTAGACAATTATGTCATTTTCATACAGGGACAGTTTTATTTCTTGCTCTCTAATCACTATGCTTCCTATTTCTATTTCTCTCTCTCCATCTCTTTTTTTAAAAAAATACTGTGGTGGCTCCTATTTCCACTATTATAGTAATTAGGAGTGGTAAAAATAAAGATCTTTGCCTTGTACCCCGTCTTAGGGGGAACATATTTAGTCTTTAACCATTGAGTATGTAAGCTGTAGTTTTTTCTGTGGATGTTTTTTATCGAGTTAAGGAATCTTCCTTCTATTCTTAGTTTTCTGGGAGTGTTGATCATGAATAGGTGCTAAATTTTGTCAATTTTTTTTTCTGCATCAATTAATATGATCATGTGAATTTTCCTCTTTAGCTTGTTAATATAGTGGATTATAGGGAGTGACTTTTATATATTGAACCAGGCTTATATCTTTGGCACAAACCTCATTTGATCATGGTGTATGATTATTTTTATATATTACTCAAGTGTATTTGATAATCTTATTAAAGATTTTTGTGTTTATAATCATGATGGATATATATTTCTGTTTGACTGTTTATTTTTGTCCTCAATTGTCTAGTTTTGGTAATACTCTAATATTAGAATCATAAAACAAATGGGAAGTATTCCCTCCTCTTTTATTTTCTAAGGTTATTTAGCAATGGTACCAATTAAGTATTTGGTAGAATTTTGCAATGAAAACATCTGGGCCTCAAGATTTTTTGGATGAAGTTTTTAAATTACAGATTTAGTTTCTTTAAAAGTCATAGTGCTATTTGAATTATCTGGCAGTTTGTGATTTTTGAGTAATTGGTCCATTTTATTTAAGTTGACAAATTATGTGTGTAAGTTTTTTCATAGTATTTTCTTTTCATCCTTGTAGTATCTGCAGTGATATTCCCTGTTTCATTCCTGATATTTGTAATTGTGTCTTCTTTCTTTGTTTTGTAGTCTTGCTGGAGATTTGTCAATTTTCTTGATCCTTCAAAGAAACCAGTTATTTGTTTAAATATCTCTTTGTTTTCAACTTTCTTTTCCATTTTTTTAGGTTTGTTAATAGGATTAGAATTTTATTTATTTATTTTTATTTTATATTGTTGTTGATCAACTTAAGAGGTTTCTGACCCTATTGTATCCTTTCTCTTGATATATTCTTAATTCTAATTCTTAGAATATTAAATTGAGATAGTTACTCTTTCTTAGTATTTGTAGTTAACACCATAAACTTACTTCTGAACCCTGCTATAGCTACATCTCACAAATTTTCATCTGCCATATTCTCTCCACCTTTCAGTCTTCTCATTTGTTTTATATATCATAGTTTTCAGGTGTACTTAATTGTACTTAGTTATTGGGAGGAGTAGAGAAAAATAACTTTAGTCCAACTTCCCACAAGCAGAAATCTTCTGATGTAGTCTTAGAAAATTATTTAAAAGGACTAAAATCATACTTAAAGCATAATGAAATTAATGTTCAAATGTACATTAATTAAAATGGGATTATCTTGCTTGTCATATTGCTCACTATTTTGTCTCAAACTATTACAAAGTAAATTAATCTTAGTCTTAAAGGGTCTTTGCTTGAAGGATAATTTTTTCTTTCACTGTTATTAATATTGTTGCTGTTGTTAGCAAAACTCCTACTTACAGCGACCCTATGTACAATAGAATGAAACATTTCCCGGTCCTGTGCCAGCTTCACAATCCTTGCCATACTTAAGCCCATTGTTGCAGCTGCTTTGTCAATCCATCTTGTTGAAGCCTTTTCCCTTTTCCTCTGACCCTCCACTTTACCAAGCATGACATCCTTCTCTCGGGAATGGTCCCTTCTGACAACATGATTAAATGTTTTTTGTTGTTGTTAAGTGCCATCGAGTCATTTCTGACTCATAGTGACACCATGCACAGCAGAACAAAACACTGCCTGATCCCGCACCAGCTCCATGATCCCTGCTATACTTGAGTCCATTATCACAGCCACCATGTCAATCCATCTCATTGAAGGCCTCCCCCTCTTTCATCGACCCTACACCCTACCAGCATGTCATCCTTCTCCAGGGAATGGTCCCTTCTGACAACATGACCAAAATAGATGAGAGGAAGTCTGGCCATTCTCACTTCCAAGGAGCATTTCGGCTACACTTCCTCCAGGACAGATCTGTTAGTTATTTTGCAGTCCATGGTACTTTCAGCATTTTTCGCCAGCACCACAACTCAAAAGGATCAACTCTTCTTCGGTCTTCCTTATTCGTTGTCCAGCTCTCACATGCATACGAGGTGATTGGAAATATTATGGCTTGTATCAGGTGCACCTTAGTCCTCAAGGAGACATCCTTGCTCCTCAGTACTTGAAACAGTTCCTTTGTGGTTGACCTTCCCAATGCTAATTGGGACATCATCTAATGTCCTGAACTGCTGCTTCCATTGGCATCAATTGTAGAAACAAGCAATATGAATTCTTTGACAACCTCAATCTTCTCTCCATTTATTGTAATGCTGCTCATTGGTCCAGTTGTGAGGATTTTTGTTTTCTCTCTATCGAGACGTAATCCATACTGCAGACTGTATTCTTCTATCTTCATCGGATTGGTAGCTGGGCACCATCTAGTTCTTCTGGTCTTGAGGTTCATCATATCCTTGGACTAAGGATATGTTTCCAGAAACTTGATTTTCTTCACTCTTTTTTGCTTCAGATGAGAGGGCACCAATAATTGCATCTTAGATGGCCACCCAAAAGCTTTTAAGACCCCAGTCGCTATTTACCAAAGTAGGTTGTGGAACAAGATTTTTAGGTACTATGTTGTGTCAGTTGAGTTTGGTGTCCTCTGAGACTATGGTCCCAAGTAGGCAGGCCCAGTCATTCTCTCTAGGTGTTTAGTTGTCTCTGAGAGGTTACTCCAACTCTGTCTTATGTTGTTTCTGTAATGTGTATGTCTAATTTTGTAGCACAAGTGCATATGTAAGATTATCTTCAGATAAATCTATCCTTGGTTTAGGGTATATTCCTGTTCACTGACCTCTACCTGATCTTCTCGCTTGCCTATGCATTTATCTCTAGCCTAGTGTTTGGTGTTAGTGTTAATGCAGAATTGCACAGCTAATATTATTTGTCTCTTTTGTCTGCATCTTATGTGCACATTTCAGTGTCCTTCCTTTCCCCGATGTCATCATGGTGGTCACAGACTCTTTCTCACAACATGGATGAATTTGGAGGACATTATGGTGAGTGAAATAAGCAATTGAAGAAGAACAAATATTGTATGAGCCCATTATTGTAAAAAGTCAAGGAAAGGGGATGGAAACTCACTTTGTAAGTTACTGGGGATGAGAGGGAAGAAAAGGGAAAACTTCAGACTAGTTGGGGAGCACATATTGATTTGGGTGAGGGGAGGGATGGTATGGAAAGTCATCTTCACTTTCAGCAAGCAAGGTTGTGTTGTCTGGATATTGCAGGTTGTTGAGTATTCCTCCAGTCCTGGTGTCATGTTCTTCTTTATAAAGTCCAGTTTCTCATTATTTGCTCAGCATACAGATTGAAAAAGTATGATGAAAGGATACAACCCTGATGCACACTCTTCATGATTTTAAACTCCTTGTTCTGTTCAAATAATAGCCACCTGGTTTATGTACAGGTTTCTGATAAGCACAATTAAATGTTCTGGAATTCCTATTCTTTTCAATGTTGTCCATAATTTGTTATGATCTACACACTTGAATGCTTCTGCACAGCTGATAAAATACAAATAAACATCCTTCTGGTATCTATCTAACATCAGCAATATCCCTCATTCCATGTCCTCATCTGAATTCATCCTGCATTTATGGAAGTTCCCTTTCAATATACTGCTGCAGCTATTTTTGAATTATTTTTAGGAAAATTTTACTTCTGTGTGACATTAATTATATTGTTTGATTATTTCCACATTCTGTGGGATCACCTTTCTTTGGAATGGATAAAAATATGGATCTCTTCCAGTTAGTTGGCCAGGTAGCTGTCTTCCAAATTTCTTGGCATAGACGAGTAAGTCCCTGCAGTACAGCATCTGTTTGTTGAAACATCTCAATGGGTATCCTTTCAATTCCTAGGACCTTTTTATTTTCCCAGTTTCTTCAGTGAAGCTTTGACTTCTTTCTTCAATACCATTGGTTCTTGATCATATGCTGTCTTCTGAAATGGATGAACATCAACAAATTCCTTTTTATACAGTGATGCTGTGTATCCTTTCAATTTTCTTTTGATGTTTCCTGCATCATTCAATATTTTGCCCATAGAATCTTTCAATATTGTAACTAGAGGCTTGAATTTTGTCTTCAGTTTTTTCAGCTCAAGAAATGTTGAACATGTTCTTCCCTTTGGTATTCTAACTCCAGGTCTTTGAACATTTCATTATAATAATTGACTTTGTCTTCTTGAGCTTCTCTTTGAAATCTTATGTTTAGCTCTTTTCTCTTGTCTTTTCTTTCATTTGCTTTAGCTACTCTTTGTTCAAGAGCAAGTTTCAGAGTCTCTTCTCACATCCATTTTTGTCTTTTCTTCCTTCCCTGTCTTTTTAATGATCTTTTGCTTTCTTCATGAATGATGTCCTTGATGTCATTTCACAGTTCTTCTGGTTTTTGGTTATCAGTTAACCCCATTCTTCAGATGGTCTCTAAATTTATGTGGTATATAATCAAGGTCATGTTTTGGCTATCATGGGCTTGTTTGAATTCAGCTTCAACTTGAACTTGTATATGAACAATTGATAGTCTGTTTCACAGTCAGCTCTTGGCCTAGTTTTAGCTGAAGATATTTGCTTCTCCATTACCTCTTTCCACAGATGTAGTTGATCTGATTCCTGTGTATTCTATCTGGTGAGGTCCATGTCTATAGCTGCCATTTATGTTGTTGAAAAAAGGTATCTGCAATGAATAAATTCTCAGTCTTTCAAAATTCTATTACGTGATCTCTGGCATCATTTCTCACGAAGACCATATTTTCCAACTACTGGTGATTCTTCTTTGTTTCCAACTTTCACATTACAATCACCAGTAATAATTAATACATCTTGTCAATTTCAGACAGTAGAAGTTGGGAAAAATCTTCAATTCCATCATCTTTGGTTTTAGTGGTTGGTGTGTAAATTTGTACAATAGTAGTATTTTCCTATCACTGACAGCACTGAACTTAGAGATAGATCTTGAAACATTTTTTGTGACGATGAATGCCACGCCATTCCTCTTCAATTTGTCATTCCCTGGATAATAGATCATATGATTGTCTGAATCAAAATGGCCAAAACCAATCCATTTCACAGCTCACTAATGCCTAAGATATTGGTCTTTATGTGTTCCATTTCATTTTTGACAATTTCTAATATCTCTACATTCATATTTCATACATTCCATGTTCCAACTATTAATGGATGTTTGTAGCTTCTTTTTCCTGTTTTGAGTTGTGCCACATCAGCAAATGGGGGTCCCAAAAGCTTTACTCCATCCACATCATTAATGTTGACTCTACTCTGGAGAGACAGCTTTTCCCCAGTTATATCTTGAGTGCCTTCTTCCCTGAGGGGCTCATCTTTTGACACTGTATCAGACTTTTTTTCAGGGATATTCATAAAGTTTTCTAGTAATATATCTGAGTGTTTCACTGCTAATTATAAAGTTTTTATTGGCCAATTCTTTGAGAAGTGGATCATCCCTTCTCTGTTTATAGGTAAAGAAAAAGACAGAAATATTTGTTTTTATGGATCTTATCTTCCAGTTGCAGCTAAAGGAAAATAAATAACTAAATAATATTCTATGTAGTCTATAGTACAGGTATCATGGAAACCCACAGCCTGTTGGGGGACTCTTTTGCTCTGAGGGTAAGAATTCTTGACATGTGAAAGTATATTCTGTAATTATAGCCAAGGATAAAGCACACTTTTACTGACAGGGCACAAATATTAATAAGGACATGTATCTTAACACTGGGTAAAAGTGCTTTACTTCTCTACTTTTCCTGAATCTTTCTTTTGGTTTGCCTTCCATGGAACTTTTACCAAGCTTGGGCTTTATCGGTAAAGTTTTTCGTGTAAATACTAAGATCACACTAGAGTGTGCTACTGACCTCTACTCTTAGGGGAGTTAGAAAGAAAGAAAAAAAAAAAAAAGACATCCATTTACATCAGGAAGTTATCCATCAATTTTTCCTTATCCTCTGACTTTTTTAATGATGATACAACAAACAGCCCCACATTTTTTTTTTAATAAATAAAAATAGCATTCTTATGAAGAATGTATTTCCTGCTGACTGTGGGAAACGGGGTCCTAGGTGGCATGCTGGCCTTAGTTTGTTTGCATATAGCCTTGTCTCTAGATAAGGCAAAATGCTGGAAACTTTTTGCTACAGCTGACCAGGTTCAATGCCATGGCATGTAGAACCCTGTAAGAATAAAGAATGGGGCAAGCCAGAGTATTCAGAGGCCTCCTGACTGGATAACCAAAAATCAACCTCACTTCATTGCCATTGGGAATCAATTTTAAGCAACTGCTTTAAAAAATTTCATCAGTTTTTTTTTTTTTTTTAATTGTCATGTGTCCTTTAATATAACCATCTTCTTCTTCTTCTTTTTTAGTTTATGGACTAACCTTAGGAAAAACATATGATGATCTAGTCTGGTGGGTGATTCTTGTGTTTATAATACTTCCCTACTCTGCCTAAAGGAGCTCTGGTGGTGCAGTGGCTAAAACATTTGGCTGCTAACCAAAAGGTCAATGGTTTAAACCCACCAGCTGCTCTACAGGAGAAATATGAGACAGCCTGCTTCAGTAAAGATTTATTGAAACCCTATGAGGTCATTCTACTCTGTTTTTTAGGGTTGCTCTAAGTTAGGATTGAGTCAATGGCAATGGGTTTGGTTTTGTTTGGGTTTACCATGGAAACATTACCACCAAGCATTTGGATGTTCTTAATTATGTGCATGAGAAAACTTGAAGTGATAATTTGGCATGATTCATGTGATAAAGAGAATTTTGGCTAGTCATTTTCCCTACCTTCAACAACTAAATTATCCTTTTCTTACCTTCCAGATATTCCCTTCTTTTCCTAAAAACACAGCATTGACATTGATTTCTTGCCTAACTACATTTTCCAATACATTTATTTCTCCATTATGTGGTACTCAGATATTTTAGTGAGTTGTTGGACCTGTGGGCTTGGGACCATGGTTATGGGACATCAAGCTCAAGTGACATAATATACTACACAAAAACATTGATATACATCCTATTTTGGTGAGTAGAACTGCAGTCTTAAAAGTTTTCAAGCAGCTGTCAAGATGAAACAATTGGTCTCTCCTTGTCCAGAGCAAAGAAGAATGAAGAAAAGTGAAGATGCATGGAAACTATTAGTCCAAGGAACTAGCAGACCATACAAACTTCAGCATGTATGACCATTAGACCAAAAGAACTAGATGGTACCTGGCTGTCACTGTCAACCACTCGGAAGCAGATCAAAATAGGAGATCCTGGATAAAGTGGGAGAAAAATGTGGAAAAAATATCATAAAAATGACCAGTCTTTCTGGTCTGACAGAGATTGGTGAACTCTGAGACTATGGTTCCTAGACACCCTTCAGGCTAGGAATTGAACTCATGCCTGTGGTTTCCAGCCAAACAATAGACAGGCATATAAGGTAAATATTTATACCAGGTAGGGCCACTCCTTAAACAATCAATCATGAGAGATCAGAAAGGCAATATCTGCACAAGGAGAGAGGTCCAAGGGCAGGAATACATAGGAAAAAAGGACACAGGGAAAAGGTAATTACAGGGGGGAAGTAGGAAAAGAGTTGTTACATTATGGGGATTGCAAGCAATGTCATGAAACAAAATGTGTATGAATTGCTGTACAGAAAATGAATTTACTCTGTAAACTTTCACCCAAATCATGAAAAAGAAAGAAAGATTGTAAAGCTGATAGAAAAACCTCCTCCTCTGTCATAAACAAGTGAGTGAGATAACACTATACTTTCTTAAGGTCAACTTATTTAATTAATACCAGGCAATGTATTTGGTAATAAATTCTTGGTAACTCATAAAGTACATTTTAATTGTTTTTGTTGTATGCCATTGACTCATAGCAATCCGATGTACAACAGAACGAAATACTGCCCAGCCATTTGCCATCCTCACAATCTTTGCTATTTTTGAACCCATTGTCATAGCCACTGTGTCAATCCATCTCATTGAGGATCCTCCTCTTCTTCACTGACCTACTACTTTACCAAGAATGATGTCCTTTTCCAGGGACTGGTCCCTCCTGATAGCATGCCCAAAGTTGAGATTAAGTCTCACCATCCTCATTTCTAAGGAGCATTCCAGCTTTGTTCAATCCTGATTCCACGTTCTTTTTGTAAGACAGATTTGTTCATTCTTCTGGCTGTCCATGACATATTTAATGTTCTTCACCAACACTATAATTCGAAGGCATCAATTCTTCTTAGGTCTTATTTATTCTTTGCGAACTTTCAGATGCTTATGAGGCAATTGAAAAAAAAAACATGGTTTGGCACAAGTACTTAGCAAATAATAAAACAATAACAAAGAAGGATATGATAACATGATTCATAAACAAAATGAGCTCAGCACAATTTGAAAATTATATGGAGAAAAGAAATGAGCAATCCTGTGAAAAAACACATAACAAAATGACAGCAACAAATTCATTCTTGTCAAAAATTACACTGAATGTAAATGGATTAAATGTACCACTCAAGAGATGGAGAGTTGCAGACTGCATTAGAAAACATAATCCATCAATATGCTATTTATAAGAGACACACCTTAGAGAGAAAGTCACAAATAGACTGAAAATCAAAAGTTGGAAAAAGATACATCAAGCAAATGACAATCAAAACTAGCAGGAATGGCAATATTAATTTCTGATAAAATTGACTTTAAGACAAAAATGACAATAAGAGACAAGGAAGGACATTATATAATAATAAAAGGATTGATTGTATAAAATAACAATAATAAATATCTACTCACCCAAAGAGCTCTGGTAACGTAGTGCCTAAGGCACTTGACTGCTAACCAGAAGTTTGACAGTTCAAATCCACCAGCCACTCCTCTAAAGGATGATGGGGAAATCTACTTCTGTAGGGATACTGCCTTGGAAACCCAAGGCGGGGTCGCTATGAGTCAGATCCCACTCGACGGCACATACTACAACAACAACAACATGCACCCAAAAAAAGAGCCTCAAAACACATAAATCAGATTTTAACAGAATTGAAAATACAAATAGATGACTCCACAGTCCTAGTTGTTGTTGTTGTTGTTATTTGCCGTCGAGTCGGCCC
>NW_006921653.1:8020071-8021994 GCF_000298275.1 Orycteropus afer afer
AAAGTGATATCTTTGCTCTTTAACATGTCAAAGAGCTTTTTTTGGGAACAGATGTGCTCAATGCAATACTTTATTTGATTTCATGACTGCTGCTTCCATTATGAATCTAAGTAATATAAAATCTTTGAAAATTTCAATCTTCTCTCCATTTATCATGATATTAGTTATTGATCCAGCTGTGAGGATTTTTATTTTCTTTATGTTGAGATGTAATCAATACAGAAGACTGTAGTCTTTGATCTTCATCATTAAGTTCTGAAACTCTTCTTCACTTTCAGCAAGCAAGTTTATCTCAACTGCATATTGCAGGTTGATAATGAGTCTTCCTCAAATCCTGATAGCACATTTTTCATAAAGTCCAGATTCTTGGATTATTTGTTCATTATACAGATTGAATAAATATGGTGAAAGTATACAACACTGGCACACACCTTTCCTGTTTTTAAACTATTCAGCATCTTGTTCTGTTTAAACAACTGCCTCTTGGTTTTTGTACAGGTTCCTTACAAAAACAATTAAGTGTTCTGGAATTCCTATTCTTCACAATATTATCCATAATTTGCTATGATCTTCTTCTCCTTGTTGTTGTTAGATGCTGTCTACTCAGCTCCAACTCATAGCAACCCTGTGTACAACAGAATGAAACAACCCCTGGTCCTGTGCCAGCCTCACAATCCTTGATATATCTGAACCCATTGTTGCAGCCACTGTGTCAATCCATCTCATTGAGGGCCTTCCTCTTTTTCACTGACCCTCCAATTTACCAAGCATGATATCCTTCTCCAGGGAATGATCCCTTATGACAACATGACCACAGCAGGTCAGATAAAGTCTGGCCATTCTCACTTCCAAGGAACATTCTGGCTGCACTTCCTCCAGGACAGATTTGTTAGTCCTTTTAGCAGACCATGGTATTCTTCGCCAGCACCACAACTTAAAAGCATCAACTCTTCTTTGGTCTTCCTTATTCATCATCCGGCTCTTACATGCATATGAGGCAATTGAAAATACCATGACTGGAGATCAATACCAACATGGTGGAATAGGCAGAAAGTCTACACAGACCCTCTTCAACAAAGAAAAAGGAAGCCAATTAACACAGACACAGAAGATATTCCTGGACCCCTAAACCTTGAAGGGAAGGATATAGAAGTGGAATAAATCCCAACTAGCAAAATAATTTGCATGAAAATACCAAAAAAGGAGACAAATGGACCTCCATCTGGCAGCGATCCTGAGCAATCCTGATGGCACAGATAGCTTGGAAATTCCCGAGTGGTGGTAGGACCTAAGAATTAACCTAAAAATCAGCCCTGCTAGTCAGGGACTGCATGGAGGACTGCTCTGGTGGCTGGGGAATAAGAGGGGAAGCAGCGGTGAAGAGGAAGATGGGCTGAGCTGTGGACTTTTGTCAGTCCAGAGGGTGCTGCCATTTTGAAAGTTTACAAGCGGCTTGACCATTTTGGACTTTTAAAGAGACAGCACTCTCCAAGATTCCAGGGACTTAAGTAGAGGTTCTGCTTTCCAGTAACCCCAAGGACACTCCGGACCTGCACAACTGAAAAGGTGTGACATTCCTCTTGTTACTCTTTATACCCTGCACCCGCTTGGTGAATGGAGATGCGGCCACCCCCCACTCCCACCCACCTTCTGGACCCGCAGGAACTCCATCCCAGTCTGTGAGCTTGGATGGAGCCTGGGTGCCCTGCTCTGTCCTCTGCCAATTTTTTTCTTTTTCTTTTTTATCTTTTTCTCTCTCTTTCTTCTGGTGTTTAGTTTGCTTGTATTTGTCTGTTTTGAAACTACTACTATTATTAATACTTTTGTCATTTTTACTATTCTTCCCCTCCCAGTTCCTAGTTTACAGTTTTATTTATTTATTTATTTATTTTTTATTTTCCCTGTTCCTGGTTAATTTTCTTT
>NW_006921653.1:8026119-8027281 GCF_000298275.1 Orycteropus afer afer
AAAGATCAATAAAATTGACAAACCACTGGCAAATTTAACAAAGGAAAATAGGAAGAGAATACAAATAACATGAATAAGAAATGAAATGGATGACATCACAACAGAACCAACTGAAATAAAAAGGATAATATCAGGATACTATGAAGAACTGTACTTCAACAAATTTGAAAATTTGGAAGAAATGGAAGATTTCTAGAAACACACTGCTTACTAAACTCACAGACTGATGAGGAAAAGTTGAACAGATCCATAACAAAAGAAGAAATTGAACAGCTTGTAAAGAAATTACCAACAAAAAAGAGTCCTGGCCCACACGGTTTCACTGGAGAATTCTACCAAACATTCAGACAAGAACTGACACCAATCATACTCAAACTATTCCAAAACATAGAAAAGGTTGGAATTCACCCTAACCCATTTTATGAAGCAAGCATAACCTTGATACCAAAACCAGGAAAAGACATCATTCAAGAGGAAAACTACAGACGAATATCCCTCATGAATACAGATGCAAAAATCTTCAACAAAATCCTAGCCAATAAACTCCAACAATATATCAAGAAAATCACTCATTATGACCAAGTGGGGTTCATATCAGGTATGCAGGGATGATTCAACATTAGAAAAACAATCATTGTCATCCACCACATAAATAAAGGTAAAGCACCTAATGACCATATCAATTGATGCAGAAAAGGCATTTGATAAATCCAACACCCATTCCTTATCAAAACTCTCAGCAAAATAGGAATAGCAGGGATATTCCTCAACATAATAAAGGGCATCTATGCAAAACCAACAGCCAACATTATTCTCAATTGAGAGACACTGAAACCATTTCCCTTGTGAACAGGAACCAGACAAAGATGCCCTCTATCGCCACTTCAATTCAAAATTGTATTAGAAGCACTAGCCAGGGCAGTAAGGCAAAAAGGGGAAATCAAAGGCATCCAGATTTGTAAGGAAGAAGTCAAACTATCCCTATTTGCTGATGATATTATCCTCTACCTAGAAAACCAAAGAGACTTAGTCAAAAATCTACTGGAACTAATTGAGAGATTTATCATGATGGCAGGATATAAGATCAACATCCAAAAATCAGTTGGATTCCTCTACACAAGCAAAGAGATTGCTGAAAAAGAAATAAAGAAATCAATACCAT
>NW_006921653.1:8028141-8029613 GCF_000298275.1 Orycteropus afer afer
TCTAACAAGGAACTTATCTCTAGAATTTATAGAAAACTCCAACACCTCAATAACAAAAAGACAAACAATCCAATTAAGAAATGGGCAGAAGACATGAATAGACACTTCACCAAGGACGATATTCAAGCGGCCAACAAACATGAAGAAATGCTCACGATCATTGCCATTAGAGAGATGCAAATCAAAACAACAATGAGATTACCATCTTGCTCCAGCACTAGTATCAAACTGTAGTGAGAAAGAATATAACAAATGCTGGAAAGGATGAGGAGAGATTGGGACTCTCATACACTGCTGGTGGGACTGTAAAATGGTACAACCATCGTGGAAAGCAGTATTGCAATTACTTCAAAAGTTGGAACTAGACATACAATTTGACCCAGCTATTCCATTACTTGGGGCAATCTACTTCCATAGTGATATTGGCTCAGAAACCCAAGGAGGGGTTGCTATGAGTCGGATCTGACTCGAGGGCACATAACAACAACACAACATTCCATTACTGGGTATATATCCTAAAGAAGTGAGAGCCATGATAAGAACAGACATATGGGTACTCATGCTCATCGCAGCACTATTTACAATAGCGAAAAGATGGAAACAATCTAGGTGTCCATCAACTGAGGAATGGATATCCAAACTATGGTACATACACACAATGGAATACTATGCAAACCTAAAGAATAATGTAGAATATGCAAAACACCACATAACGTGGATGAACTTGGAGAACATTATGCTAAATGAAATAAGTCAATCACAAAAGGACAAATATTGTATTAGTGCGTTATTGTAAAAGTCAAGGAAACATTTATCTTTCGAAGGACATTTTCTTTGTTGGTTACCAGGGGTGGGAGGGAGGGGAGGGAACACTGTTAGATAGATAGACATAAGTTTTGATTTGGGTGAAGAGAAGGGCAATGTACCTAATATGACTGATCAATATAGTAGCATTGAGGAAGAGAAAGACATATAGAGGTACGTGGGAAGTACAGACAACAAAGATGAACCCTTTTGCACATATAGTACAGTGTTGTCAGTGAAGGAAAACATGGTATATGAGTGGATAGATGGGCGGACAGGCTGAACTATTAGGTATGTCTATGAAGTGGGAGTGTACCCTAGAACATGTACAGGGTTGGCAGACAATGGTCCTATAACTTTATGTGTATGATCTATATTCCCTGGTGTATAGTGGAGCTGACAAGGGGCAAGGTTGTAGTCACCGCTTGGTCACAGCCAGCTACCAAGAGGGAACAAGTAGTTGAACCTGTGGGCTTGAGACCATAGTTGCAGAGGACATCAAGCTCAATTGGCATAACATATTACACAAAACATTGTTCCACCTCCTACTGTGGCAAGTAGTGACTGGGATCTTAAAAGCTTGCAAGCTGCCATCTAGATGCAACGATGGGTCTCTTCTCGTGCAGAGCAAAGAAGAATGAAGAAAACCAAAAATTCATGGAAACAAT
>NW_006921653.1:8030594-8042272 GCF_000298275.1 Orycteropus afer afer
CAACCTTCCTTCCGAGGAGTGGCTGGTGGGTTTGAACCGCCAGCCGTCTGGTTAGCAGGCAAGTGTCTTAGCCACTATGCTACCAGAGCTCACTTTTAGTAAGCAAAATTGTGTTGTCTGCATATGGCAGGTTGTTATTGAATCTTCATCTAATCCTGATCCCATGTTCTTCATATAGTCCAGCTTCTTGGACTATTTGTTCACCATACAGATTGAGTAAGTATGGTGAAAGGATACAACCCTGACATAGTTCCTTCCTGATTTTAAACCATGCAATATCCCCTTGTTCTGTTTGAACTACAGACTCCTGGTCTATGTTCAGGTTCCTGACAAACACAATTAAGCATTGTGGAATTCCTGTTCTTCTCAATGTTATCCATAATTTGCTATGATCCACGCAATCAAATGCTTTTGCTTGGTCAATAAAACACAAGTAAACATCTTTCTGGTATTTCTTGCTTTCAGCCAAGATCCATCTTACATCAGCAATGATATTTCTCATTCCATACCCACTTCTGAATCCAGCTTGCATTTCTGAAAGTTCTCTTTCAATATACTACTGCAACTGTTTTTGAGTTATCTTCAGCAAGATTTTACTTGTGTGCAATATTAATGATATTGTTTGATAATTTCCACATTCTGTGGGATCACCTTTCTTTGGAATGGGTACAAATACAGAGCTCCTCCAGTCAGCTGGTCAGGTAGCTGTCTTCCAAATTTCTTGGCATTGACAAGTGAGTGTCTCAAGTGGGGCATCTGATTTTTGAAACATCTCATGGGAATTCTGTCAATTCCTGGAGCTTTGATTTTTGGCAATTCCTTCTGTGCAGCTTCGACTTCTTCCTTCAATACCATTGGGACTTGATCATATGCTACCTCCTGAAACGGATGAACATCAACCAATTCTTTTTGGTACAGTGACTCTGTGTATTCGTTACATCTTCTTTCGATGCTTCCTGCATCATTCAATATTTTGCCCATAGAATCTTAATATTGCAACTCGAGACTTGAATTTTTTCTTCAGTTCTTTCAGATTGAGAAGCACTGAGTGGTTTTCCCTTTTGATTTTCTAACTCCAGGTCTTTGCACATTTCATTATAATAATTGACTTTGTCTGCTCCAGCTGCTCTCTGAAATCTTCTGTTCAGCTCTTTTATCTTGTTGGTTCTTTCGTTTTAGCTACTTTCCATTCAAGGGCTAGTTTCAGAGTCTCTTCTGACATCCATTTTGGTCTTTTCTTCCTTTCCCATCTGTTCTGGTTACCTAGTGCCATTCTGACAAAAATGCAGCACAAATGGGATGGCCTTAACAAAGAGGTGTTTATCCTCTTACAGTTTGGGAGGCTAAAAGTCCAAGTTCAAAGTCCAGGCTCTAGGGGCTGTGTGAAAACCCCTCAATCCTGGGTTTCTGCTTTGCCTCTTGCTCCTGGCCCACTGAAGCTGGAGACATCTCTTCACTCAGACAACTATTGGCTACTGAGGCTAACAAGCCCAAGGTCGACAAACAAAATTACATAGTCCTGATGTTACCAAACCACATGGCAGGCCATTAATTCAAGTTCATTGTAATTCCCAAGGTCGGCAGAGTATGGCAGGGTGCTGAACGACACAGCTACATACAGGGTCCAAGTGTGCCATATGTTAGAGACCATTCCCCAAGACTTCTGCTTATATACAGGAAGCAGACCACATTCCCTAAAGCAGCTACTCAGCTGCTCACAATAGATTCCACCGTGAAGTTGATTAGCAGTCTCATCATGGGGAATACTACACTACATCCAGCTGCCCAGCCATTCAACCAGGCCCAGCCAAGTTGACACAAAACTGAACTCCCACACTGTCTTTTTAATAGCCTTTTGCTTTCTTCATGGATGATGTCCTTAATGTAATCCCACCATTCCTCTGTTTTTTTGTCATTGGTGTTCAGTGCATCAAATCTATTCTTTAGACAGTTTGTAAATTCAGAAGGGATATAATCAAGGTCATTTTTTTTTTGTCTCTTGTGGACTTGTTTTAATTGTCTTCCACTTCAACTTGAATTATGAGCAACTGCTGGTCTGTTCCACAGTCAGCTCCTGGCCTTGTTGTGGCTGAAGATGTTGAGCTTCTCCATTGTCTCTTTCCACAGATGTAGTTGATCTGATTCATATGTACTCCACCTGGCAAAGTCCACGTGTATAGCTGCTGTTTATGTTGTTGAAAAATGTATTTGCAATGAATAAGACATTGGCCTTGTAAATTTCTATCATGCAATCTCTAGAGTTATTTTTTCACCCAGGCCATATTTTCCAACTACCGGTGATTCTTTGTTTCCAACCTTTGTATTCCAATCACAAAGTGACAATCAACATACCTTGATTACATGTTTGCTCAATTTCAGACTGCAGAAGTTAGTAAAAATCTTTAGTTTCCTCATCTTTGGCTTTATTGTTTGGTGCATAAATTTGAATAATAGTAGTATTAATTGGTCTTCCTTGTAGGTGTATGAATATTATCCTATCACTGACAGCATTGTACTTCAGGATAGATCTTGATACATTCTTCGTGACAATGAATGCCACACTATTCCTTTTCAATTTGTCATTCATGCCATAGTAGATCATATGGTTGTCTTATTCAAAATGACCCAAACCAGTCCATTTTAGCTCACAAATGCCTAGGATATAGATTTTTATGCACTACATTTCATTTTTGACAACTTCCAATTTTCCTAGATTCATACTCCATACATTCCATGTTCTGTTTATTAATGGATGTTTGCAGCTATTTCTTCCCACTTTGTGTCATGCCATATCAGCAAATGGAAGTCCCAAAAGCTTTACTCCATCCATGTCATTAAGATCGGCTCTACATTGAGGAGGCAACTCTTCCCCAGTCATAGTTTGAGTGCCTTTCGATCTGAGGTGCTCATCTTGTAGCATTATATCGGATAATGTTTCAGGGAACTCATAAAGCTTTCCAGTAATATGTCAGACAGTGTTTCACTGCTATTCATAAGGTTTTCACTGGATGGCTTCTTTGAAAAGTGGATGGCCCCTTCCTTCTTCCAAGACTGTCTTAGTCTGGAATGGAAGCACAGTTAAAGCCTGTCCACTATGGGTGACCTTGCTGGTACTTGAAATACTAGTGGCATAGCCTCCAGCCTCACAGCAATATGCAAGCCACCACAGTATGAGAAACTGACAGATGAGCAGTGGTGTTATGATCTATACAGTTCTAAATTAGAGATTCTCAAAATTTTGATTTACAGATCCATTTAAACTCTTAAAAATTTTTAAGGACCACAAAGATATTTTATTTTTGAAGATCATCTCTAACAATATTTACCATATTAGAAGTTAAAACTGAGGAAATTTTTAAATTTTAGTTTATTGATCCATTTTTAAAATAATAAATGTTTTACATATTAATATACCTAAAATAACTTTTTCAAAAGAAAGTAAATGGTGACATAATTTTACATTTTTGTAAACGTATTAATTGTGTGGCATAACAAAAGTCTTATAGCTTCCTATATCTGTTGTGATATCACATGCCTTATAGCCTTTGGAAAACTACACTGCAAAAGACAAAATCACTGTTGATGTTTGATGTAATATAGCTTAAAACTAAGAAGCCAGAAAGATGTTGCCTGTGTTTTATTGAATATGCAAAGGCATTTGACTATGTGGATCATAACAAATTATTGCTAACTTTGTGAAGAATGGGAATTCCAGAACACTTAATTGTATTCATGAGGAAACTATACATAGACCAAGAGGTGGTCATTCAAACAGAACAAGGGGATACTGCAAGGTTTAAAATCAGAAATGGTGTGCATCAGGGTGGATTCTTTCACCATAATTATTCTCTTTGTATGTTGTGCAAATAATCCAAGATGTTGGACTATATGAAGAACATGGCATCAAGATTGGAGGAAGACTCATTTCATTAACAACCTGAGATATTCAAATGACATAACCTTGCTTACTGAAAGTGAAGAAGACTGGAAGCACTTATTTATGAAGATCAAAGACTACAGCCTTCAGTATGGATTACATCTCAATATAAAGAAAACAAAAATCCTCACAACTGGACCAATAAGCAAAATCATGATGAACAGTGAAAAGACTAAAGTTGTCAAGGATAACATTTTACTTGGATCAACAATCAATGCCTGTGGAAACAGCAGTCAAGAAATCAGACAATGTATTGCACTGGGCAAATCTGCTGCAAAAGCGCTCTTTAAGGTGTTAAAGAGCAAATATATCACTTTGAAGACTAAGGTGTGCCTTATCTAAGTCATGGTGTTTTCAATCCCCTCATATGCATATGACAGCTGGTGAATGAGGAAGACCAAAGAAGACATGATACATTTGAATTATGGTGCTGGTGAAGAATATTGAATATACCACAAACTGTTAGAAGAAAGAATAAATCTGTCCTGGAAGAAATATAGTCAGAATACTCTTTAGCAGGGTGGATGACAAGACTTCATCTCATATACTTTAAGCATGTTATCAAGAGGGACATCATGTTTAGTTAAGTAGTAAGTTAGCAAAAGGAGAAAAACCCTCAACAAGATGGATTAATACAGTGGTTGCAACAATGGGCTCAAACACAGTAACAATTGTGAAGATGATGCAGTTTTTCACTGTATTGTACCTAAGTTTGCTACTGATTTGGAATTTATTCAACAACACAAGCAATAACAACAATAAGAAAAGCAACATCGTGTTAAATGGTGACAGACTTAAAACTTTCACTCTAGGATCAGTAACTAGACAAGGATATGTGCTCTCAACAATTCTATTTAAACTTGTTCTGCAGGTTCTGAAGGATTCCTAATGGCACAGTGGTTAAGTGCTAAAGTTTTAACGAAATGGTCTGTAGTTTCAACACACACGCTGCTTTGTGGGAGAAAGATGTGACTGCTTATTTAAAGATTACAGCCTTGGGAACCCTATTGGGCTGTTCTACTTTGTCTATAGAGTCAGTATAGATTAGTCTACTCAATGGTAATGGGTTTACATGTTCCACAAGTTCTAGCCATGAATTAGGCAATAATAATCAACCAATCAATCAAAGGTATCTAGATAGCAAAGGAAGAAGTAAAACTACCCCTATTTGCAATTTACATGATCTTGTATGTAATCCACAAAAAAAGGTAAATGAGTAAATAAAATTAGTATATTCATACCAAAGAATACTACTTAGCAATAAAACAAGGGAACTATTAACACAGTAAACAACCTGGATCAATCTCCAGAGAATTATGTTGACAGAAAAATGTCAGTTTTAAAAACTTACTTACTCTGTGGTTCAATTAATGTAACATTTTGAAATGATAATATTTTGTAAACAGAGGACAGATTAGGGGATTTCAGGTGGTCAGAATAGGGTACAGAAATGGATATGATGATAAAAAGCAAGTTGAACATTCCTTATGGTGATGTAATTGTTCTATATCTTGATTAACTCTATCAGTGTTATATTCTGGTTATTTTATTTGCTACTATAGTTTTGTAAGATGTTAACATTGTGGGAAACTGAGTGTACCTTATGTAGGATCTCTGTATTATTTCTTGCATTTGCAAATGAATCCATGAATATCTCAAAAAAAGAGAAAAAATTTAATAAAAAATAAGTGATTTCTCCTACCTAATGGACTACACGAGAGGATTATACATATTGAAAAACAAATAACACCATTTAGTTGTGGCTACCTTGGCACAGTTGTTATGTTGTTGTTTTGTGCCATTGAGTCAGACCGACTCATAGTGATCCCTCCTTGGTTTTCCAAGGCAGTATCACTACGGAAGTAGATTGCCTCATCTTCCTTCCAAGGAGTGGCTGGTAAGTATGAACCGCCAGCCTTCTGGTTAGCAGTTAGGTGCCTTAGCCACTATGCTACCAGAGCTCCCTGAATGGCAAGAGAAGGTTCTAAAGCAGGATTTCCTTACCTCTTTGAAGTTAGAACATAATGTTGTTGTTGTGTTGTTATGTGTTGTCGAGTCGGACCCGACTCATAGCGACCCCTCCTTGGGTTTCCGAGGCAGTATCACTGCGGAAGTAGATTGCCCCATCTTCTTTCCAAGGAGTGGCTGGTGGGTTTGAACCACTAACCTTCTGGTTAGCAGTCAAGTGCCTTAGGCACTACACTACCAGAGCCCCCAAATAGAAAGTGATAATAGAATGATTCTGAGTTGACCTTGATTTGGTTCCACTTGCCTTCTCTCAAGGAAGAGGAGATATAGATAATATTAGAACATCTTGATCCCACATTTTAAATTCTAGCTTGTTGTGGTGTATCAGTTAAGAACTTCTATTGTGGAAAGCTTAATATGGATTTGAAAGGGATTCCTAAGTGATTCCATCATCTACCATGCAGCAGATGCCACAGAAACTACTAACAATGAGCAAATAAATACATTTCATGTAGTTTGACTGTAGTAGACATTTAACCCATATTATTTAACTTACTAAATGACTTAATTATGAAGAAAAATATTAATTAATAAATATTTAATTATTGTGCTTGGTATTATAAATTTCAAGCACAAGGCTAAATAGCCATTTCTTAATCATTGTAAATCCATGAATACCCTTTCCCTGAATAAGATATCACAGAATTATCTTGTGACTACATGATCCTTTCTGCTTACAATCATAAATATTAGAAATTTTGTGCAGAGAAGGATTTAAGGTGGCAGACTAGGCAGATACATCATTCAGGCCCTCTACAATAAAGACTTGAGAGACCTAGAGTAATAGCTACAGATGACAATCCTGGAACCCAGATCTTCAAAAGAAAGGATAAAGAAGTAGATTAAATGCTGATGAGAGGAAGGGTCTCAATGAAAATAGTGAACAAACAGCAGTAAACTGCCAACTGGGACAGTATAGCCGTTTTGAATTACTACAAGCAGTGTTCCAATTGGAGCTGGAACCAGATAACCAGTTCCAATTGCCCAAGACTATACCAGTACCCACACTGGTGATCAGGTGACCAGAGAGATGGGACCTGACCATTTACCTTGCACAATCTTCAAAATATTGAAAGTTTGAAGAAACTACAAACACATAAAGGAAAACACAGATGGCACTCTAGAAGAATTAAAAAAAACCCAACAAAATGGAACAAGTTGACAAAATAAATGGAAAATTAGAAACCATACAAAAACAGCTGATTGAAATCCAGATGATTAATACTAAAATTTCAGAAATAGGTAACACATTGGAAGGGGAAAGGAGTGGAATTGAATAAATGGAACACAAAATAAGGGAGATTATGAGATTGAAGACAAATTTCTCTCTTTTTTTTTCAATTGTGCTTTGTCTGCAAATATGGTTTACATTCAACAGTACGTGCACATTTGATTTCACGCCCCAATTACCATTCCGTCCCCAACCATAAAAACCTCTCCCATCATCCTATCTGTGACCATCCCCTCTCTGTGACCTTCTTATTTATACATTCCTGTCTGTTTAGTCTTCCTCTATGTGAGTGCTACCCATCTGGTGCCTCATGGGTGATTGATCCAAGGGGTGTGTTCCTCCCTAGAGTAGTTGGGTGCTTCAACCTGGGGAAAGTGTTCTGTGTGTAGGTCTTGCTACTGTTGGTCTGAGAGCCAACTTATGTAAGTGAATCAGTTTCTAGGCCTAAAAGGTAACCTGGGGCCATAGTCTCGGGGGTTTCAGCAGTCTCTTTCCTATTTGTAATTCTGTCATTTTTGTGTTTTTGAATTTTGCTCCACATTTTTCCTCCCACTCTATCCAGGATCTCCCTTTCTGAGTGGTTGACATGGTAGCTGGGACCATCTAGTTCTAGTCTCGGGGTCATGGAGACTGAAGTCCTCATGGTCCATCTTATCTTTGAACTAAATTGTTTCCACATGATTTTGATTTTCTTCACTGTTCTTTGTTCCAGATAAAAGGAGACCAATATTTGCATCTTACATGACTGTTCAAAAGCTTTTAAGACCCCACTTGTCACTCACCAAAATAGGTTGTAGAACAAAATTTTTATGTACTATGTATGCTAATTGAGCACAATGTCCCCTGAGACTATGGTCTCGAGCCTGTAGGCCTGGTGATTCTCTCTCACAAGATGTTTGGTTGTCTCTGAGAAGTTACTCTAACTCTGTCTTCTATTGCTTCTGTATTGTATGTGGCTAATTTTGTAGTGCAAGTGCATATGTAAGATTATCTTCAGCCATGTCTATCCTTGGTCTAGGGTGCATTCCTGTTTGCTTACCCCACCTGATCTTCTCATCTGCCTATGCATTAATCCATAGCCTGGTATTTGCCTCTGTTGTCTATATCTTTTGTGTACATTTCAGTGTTAAAGACAAATCTCTTAATACAAATTTGTTAGAGGAGTAATCAGAAAAAAAAATAATGAAAAAAAAATGAAGAAAGCTTAAGAATTCTGTGAGAAAACATCAACAGGAATAACTTATATGTAATCATAATTCAGATTTGACTTGATGACAGTGAGGTTTTTTTTTTTTTTAATTATAATTCCAGAACAGGAAGAGACAATAAAGAGCACAGAGAAGATTGTGGATGATTTGTTGGGAGAAAATGTCCCTAATATCAAGAAAGATGAGAACATATGAATTCAAGAAGGTCAACAAATCCCAAACAGGATGGACTCCAAAAGAAAATCACTAAGACTTACAATAATCAAACTTTCCAAGATCAAAGACAAAAAAAAAAAAAGATCTAAAGCAGCTCAGGAAAAATAGTCATCTACAAAATAAATCAATAAGTGAGAGAACAATGTGGAACAAAACTCAAAATCATAAAAAAAAGAAGGGACCAGATTTGCTGGTCTGATGGAACCCCTGAGACTATGGCTGAGACTATGGCCCCTAGCTGCCCTTCAGGTCTGGAATCAAACCCACTCCTATGGCTTCCAGTCAAACAAAAGGCAGGCATATGAGCTGAACATTTACATTAGCTAGATAAGGAGCTCTGGTAGCATAGTGGCTAAGTCACTTGCCTGCTAACCAGACGGCTGGCGGTTCAAACCCACCAGCCACTCCTCGGAAGGAAGGTTGGGCAATCCTACTTCCATAGTGATACTGCCTCGAAAACCCAAGGAGGGGTCGCTATGAGTCGGGGCCGACTCGACGGCACATAACAACAACATTCCTTGGAGAGAACAAGCATGGAAGAACAGAAGGGCTTCTTATGCACAGGAAGGGAGGCAGGAGTACATGGGAGGCAGGAGTACATGGGAGGCAGGAGTACATGGGAGGGAAGGACACAGGAAAGAGGTAGCAATGGGGAGCAAGTGGGAGGAGAGTTGCTGCATTATGGGAGATTGCAGTCAATGTCATGAGACAAAGTATATGTGAACTGCTATATGGAAGATGAATTTTCTCTGTAAACTTTCACCCAAATCAAAATTAAAAAAAAAAAAAAAAATGAGTAAGACTAGGCTTTGATTTCTCAGCAAAAACCATGAATGCTAAAAGGCAATGGGATGACATATATATAAAACCCTGAAAGAATAAAACTGCCAACCAAGAATTATATGTCTGACAAAATCATCCTTAAATATGATGACAAAATCAGGAAATTCCCATGTAAACAGAAATTAAGGAGATTTGCAAGAACCAGACCAGCCTTACAAAAAAAAAGGCTACAGGGAGTCCTTTAGACAGAGAACCACCAGCAGTAGACAACAACCAGAATTAAAGGACACAATAACATCACCCAAAAATCAACCCAGATACACAAGTATCAAAAATAAAATAAACCTACAAGATTGAAAATAGGGAACCAGAAATATCAATGTATAAACAATGATAATTAGCATAAAAAGGAAATAAATGATGTAGCTATGGCACTTCCAAATGGAGAAGTTAAGATGGTATGAATATAGAATGGACTGTTTTAAACTTGGGAAGATAATAATAAATTATAGGGTAAACTCAAAGAAAAGTAATAAACCTCCATACCAAAATAAAAAAAGAAGAAAATCACAAAGTGTCTATTAACATTAAAACAATAGCAACAAAGGAAATCATGATAAAAATCCATAAACAAAATAAGCTCAGCACAGAAAAATATATTGAACAGAGAAATCATCAAAACCACACACACACACACACACACACACAGAACAAAATGACAGCAGTAAATTCATACCTATCGAAAATAACACTGAATGTAAATGGATTCAATTCACCAGTCTAGAGACAGAGAATGGCAGAAGGAATAAGAAAACATAGCCCATAAATACGGTGTCTACAAGAGACACACTAAGACACAAAGACAAAAATAAGGGAAAAAATCAAAGGATAAAAAAAAAAAATATATCAAGAGAATGGCACCCAAAAAAGAGCAGGAATGGCAATATAAATTTATGATAAATAGACTTTAAGGCAAAAACCAGCAAAAGAGACAAACAAGGACATTATATAATAATTAAAGTGTTGATTCAATAAGAGGACATAATCATAATAAGAATCTACACACCCAGTGAAAGAACACCAACAGACACAAATCAAACTTTAACAGAATTGAAAAGAAAATAGACAACTCCACAATAACAGTAGGAGACTTTAAAACACTGCATTTGTTGAAGGACATAACAACTGGAAAGAAACTCATAAAGATACAGAAGATCCAAACAACATAATCAACCAACCAGATCTCACAGATATAAATATATATAGAACACTCCATCCAGCAATAGCACGATATATACTCTTTTCCAGTGCACATGGAACATTCCCTAGAATAGATCATATGCTAGGTCACAAAGCAGGCCTCAATGAATTTAAAAACATCAAAATACTACAAAGCATCTTCTTACATCATAATACTATAAAATTACAAATCAAAAACAAGAAGGTCAAAGAAAAATATCAAATGCATGGATACTACATAATGCTCTAGTTAGCAACTACTTGTAATAGAAAAAATAAAAAATGAAATAAAAAAATCCTTAAATCAAATGAGATTGAAAACACAACTTACCAAAATTTTTGAGATACAGCAAAAGCAGTGCTTAGAGGTCACTTATAGCAATACACACACACCTTAGAAAGGAAGAAACAACCAAAATCAACACCTCAACCCAACATGGCCAACATTTACAAAAAGAACAGTGAAAAAAGATCTACAGTAATTAGAAGAATGGAAATGGTAACAATTTGAACAGAAATAAGTGAAACAGAAAAACAATAGAAAGAATCAACTAGACTTGAATGCCCTTTGAAAGAAATAATAAAATTGGCAAACCGTTGGCAAATTTAACAAAGGAAAAAAAGGTGAAGATTCAAACAACATAAGTAGTAAATGTAAAAGGCAATGTCATAATAGAACCTACTGAAATAAAAAAAGGATAAAAACAGAGTACCATGAAGAACTGTACTCCAACAAATTTGAAAATCTAGAAGAGATGGTCAAATTTCTAAAACACAGTACTGACCCCAGCTAACACAATCTGAAGTAGAAAATTTTCACAGACTAATGGCTTCACAAGGAGCTCTGGTGGCATAGTGCCTAAGGATTTGCCTGCTAACCAGAAGGCTGGTGGTTCAAAACTACCAGCCACTTCTGGGAAAGAAGGTTGGGTAATGTACTTCCATAATGATAAATGATAATGGCGTCTCTGAAACGCAGGGAGGGGTCACTACGAGTTGGATCCCACTCGACAGCAGTGAGTTTTTTTTTTTTTTT
>NW_006921653.1:8042907-8046931 GCF_000298275.1 Orycteropus afer afer
GTTAACAGGGGTCTGCACTTAATTAGCATGAGGGGGCTTCAGAAGAGGAAGTCTGTCACTGCATGGGACTTTACAGTCTGGGCGGGTTCTGTTACTGCGGTTGTCTTATCAGGTTGTCTCATCAGGGCCTGACATCTAGAGGAAGCTGCCAACTGACATTTTGGGGCCTGGGTTTGCTTCAGCCTAACAGAATTCAATAAAATATTTATTTATTTACTTCTTTCTTTATTTATTTACTTTTTTCTTTATTTATTTTTAAATGATAGATCATGACCAACAAAAATAACATTCAATATTGTATTGGATGTCCTAGCCAGGAAATAAGGCAAGAAAGGGAAATAAAAGGCATTCAAATTGGCAAAGAAGAAATAAAACTATCACTATTTGCAAAATGAAAATCTCACAAATCTTACAACTGGACCAATAAGCAGCATCATGATAAGGAGAGAAAAGATTGAAGTTGTCAAATATTTCATATTACTTGTTTCCACAATCAACACCAATGGAAGCAGTAGTGAAGACATCAGATGACATACTGCACCGTGTAAATCTGCTGCAAAAGACCTCTTTAAAGTACTGAAGAGCAAAGATATCTCCTTGAAGACTAAGGTGCACCCAACCCAAGCCATGGTGTTTTCAATCACCTCATATGCATGTGAGAGCTGGACAATGAATAAGGAAGATCAAAAAAGAGTTGATACTTTTGAGTTATGGTGTTGGCAAAGAATACTGAAAGTACCATGGACTGCCAAAAGAACTAATAAATCTGTACTGGAAGAAGTACAGCCAGAATGTTCCTTGGCAGTGAGAATGGCTAGACTTCATCTGAACTACTTTGGTCATGATGTCAGAAGGGACCATTCCCTGGAGAAGGATATCATGCTTAATAAAGTGGAGGGTCAATGAAAAAAAGGGGAGGCCCTTAACGAGATGGATTGACACAGTAGCTGCAATGATTGGTCTAGGTATAGCAAGGATGGTGAGACTGGCACAGGACCGGGCAGTGTTTCGTGCTGTTGCACATAGGGTTGCTATGAGTCGGAGCCTAGTCGATGGCACTTAACAATGACAACAAGACGATGAATATATGATACTTTAAAAGAACTTGTGTTTTGGATAACTTATAATTACCATAGATAAATATTCATTCAAAATTTAAATGTTTTAAGAAAAAACACAATAAAACTGATAACTCGTACTCATTAAGATATATTTTATATCAAAAACAAATATTATCTTTTCATATAGGTGTGAAAATGATCCATTCATATATTTAAATGTATGTCCTTGTCCCTCAGTATGCTATATTATAAATGATTTATCCTTGTAATTTATTATATATTAATGCTTAATTTTATTCTATTAGACACTATCACATTAAGGAGCCATGAAGATACATTTACATCTATATTTTTATGGAACTTATTGAAGTCTTAGGAAGTCTACTCAAATTTTATTTAGCCATTTTTTATGTAATATGATGTTATTTCCACCTTCACCCATTGGGTTCTAAATTTTATTTTCCGCAATATTAGATTTATGAATCCAAATAGCTTTGGAAGAAATCTACTTATAAAAAAAATTATCATTAATCCGTACATTGGGCATTCTAAATTCCTCAAATAAACAATCACCAAATCACTGAAATATGAGGCCATCTCTTTAAAAAATTATTCAATCCATAAGATATTTGATAAACCACTTATTTTTCTAACTAATAAGGAAATGGATACTCACCTTCCTAAATCCCAAAGTATAAGAATTTTGAAATTTCAAAAATGTTTAACCAAAAAAACCCACCAAACTCACTGCCATTGAGTCGATTCCAACTCATAGTGACCCCTCCTTGGGTTTCCGAGGTGGTATTTCTACTGAAGTAGATTGCCCAATCTTTCTGAGGAATGACTAGTGGGTTTGAACCACCAGCCTGCTGCTTAACAGTCAAATGCCTTAAGCACTATGCCACCAGAACTCCCTTGAAATGCATCTTTATGTCTTTCCAAATAAAAACGTGAATAAAATTTTTATGAAGATTCATCTACCTCAGAGGCCTAAATAACACAAATATAATAACAAAAACATTTTACTGAAATATCTCCCAAGAGCAAGAATGAAGGAAAGCGAGCCTACCTTGAGACATTCACAAGTTTTAAGAGAGGAATAGGTCTGACTGTCTTTGAAGGTTTATTTGGTTTTGAAGAGCTTATAGTCACAAAAATGTTAAGTGCTGCTGAACTCTAAAAAGACAAGTAAAGATTAAAAAGAAACAACAGCAAAAATTTTGTTGAAACTCTCCTCTTTCCTAAATGTGATCAAGTCTCTCATGGAACACAGATTACTTTTTAGATTTCTTTTGAATGGGAGATAATGGCTGTATTCCCTCATCTTTGAGTGGCTGAGTTCCCTCTTCCTTGAAACTGCGTCAAGGAGGGCTTAGTTAACCTTGTAGTACCTTTCCTATAAAGTTCAAGTTGTTTTGTAAACATTTTTCCAGATGCCCCAGTTTTCTGGCCTATTACTCTGAAAGGCATCTTGTGTCTTCAGCAATCTCACAATTTCTCCTTAAACACACATAATAATATTACTTGTCCCATGGTGTTGCTGTGAGGGTGAGATGAGATAATTCATTTCAAGTGCCTAAAAAGTGCCAAACACATAGTAAATATTCAAAAAATGTTCATTACTCTTTACCATTCAAAAAAACTCACTGCCGTCAAGTTGTATCCGACTCATAGTGACCCCTCCTTGAACCTGAGGCAGTGTCACTATGGAAGTGCATTGCCCAACTTTCCTTCTAAGGGGTGGCTGGTGAGTTTGAACCACCAGACTTCTGGTTAGCAGTATTAAATCTGAAAATCAAAGGATACACATATAATTAAACAGCATTTCTACAACTACTTGATCCAAAATATTGCCAAGGCATACATGTACTAAGTGGTCTCTATCTCATCATCTTTCTAGTCTCAAAATAGATTGCTGTTTATATAATATTTGCTTTCATTTTAATTTCCAGGAAAGACTTTGAAATCAGAACAATCTGCTTTGAATCTTGTCACTTCTATTTATTAGTTATATGATCCTAGACAAAATAATCTTCCTAAACGTACCTTCATTCTGCTGTAAAAGTGAGGATAAGATAATACCTACTCTATGGAGTTGTTGGTAAAATCGAAGAAAGTGATATGTGTAAACACCTAACATAAGACCGGGCCCATAAGAGGTGTTCAGGATGGTAATTTGTTTTCTGTCCTATTTCCTAAAAAAAATTAATGATCTATGATGACTTTGATAAGAGTAAAGTCAAATTTAGCTCAATACAACAGGCTAATTTTATTCTATTCTCAGTTGATTTAACTAAAGAGAATCGTATGGTTAAGAATTGATTACTCTGATTTCCTATTAGTTCAGAGAGTATTAGATATGAAATTATAACCCTAAGAAAGAATTACAGCCTTTTTGCTTAACTTCTTCTCTGATACATATATGAAACACCTGTCCTAATACTTTTCAGAAAAGTTACTAATTAAAAAGTGTGTATCATCATTTCCTTGTACAATCCTTACTGATCACTTTTACCTAGGTCAGGGAAATAACATAACACAACTACGAACATTTGGATTTGTTTAGGCAAATATTTTAAAGTTTTTTTTTTTTTTTTTTAAACTCTATTAAAGAAAAAAACATTTAGGTTTGTGGGTTTGTGAGACTGAGAAATTCTGAAAAATGCAAAGACAGAAAAAGGATCATTAATAATTAATCACACACTCAAAAAGAGCCATTGTTTAACATGCTTCCATTCTTTTTACTTTTCATGCAAAAAATCCAACAATTTTAAAATATTTCATAAACTTTTCTCCCTTTGAAAAGGCTGTGGAGAACTTCATACAGTTGTGGTCTTTTGGATCATGAACTGGTACATGGAGCATGGGGACAATCCAATGACGATACTTGTACTTTGGAGAGATGGGAGTTGACTCTTCAGAGCCATCTCACTCAGCAGAGCCACCTGGAGTACTCAGCGATC
>NW_006921653.1:8047271-8051701 GCF_000298275.1 Orycteropus afer afer
GGTTAATGCATTTGGTTGCTAACAAAAAGTTTGGTGGTTGGAATCCATCAGCTGCTCCACAGAAGAAAAATGGGGCAGTCTGCTTTGGTAAAAGATATTGAAAACTCAGTGGAGGTCTCTATGGGTCAGAATTGACTGGATGGCAGTGAGGCTGGTTTTGGTTTGAGTAAAGAACACATCCTTTCTTCCCATCTTCTTTCTCACACTCATGTCAGGCACTCATGCTTTGAGTGTAATGGAGGCAAACTGAATTTAGACTGGAATGAACTTCATGCATTTAAATCATTCTTTCTCCCTGATCCGTCCTGTTTTCTAAATGCAGCATGGGGTTGAATTCTGAGAAGTTAAATGTGCACATGGAGTAACTTTGTTGCACTGCATTGAATCTTCTTGTAGCTTAACACATATCTAGTAACATAGGGATCTTACATTTAGAAATAAGTCAGTTTTTGTGCTTATGTTATTGCATATCTGATTATATATGTTTATATACCAATTCCAGAAACTCCACCTCCAAATTTTCATTTGCAGACCAAGTGGAAAAATTTATATAAGATTCTCGTATTTTTTGGGGGGTCTCTTGTATTATAGAGGGCTTCCATAATTATTATAAATTTAGGGGACAGTGATCTGAACAATAATCACCACCTTGATGAAGTAGGATTTTAATAGAAAAGCCATAAGATATACTGAGAATCAAACAGCCACAACTGGCCTTAAAAGCTTATGAATTCTGTGGAACAAATATAGATCTAGAAAGAGTTAGAGGTACTTCTTCAAGTACTTCAGGCTAACTTGAAATTCTTCTCCCAAATCCCTTCTCCCACTTTTCTAGTAAATATAAGAAACTTGTTGGGCCAGAGAGAAATAATCTGAGAATGGACCATTTATTTGTTAGGATAGCTCAGAAAGAGACATTTTCATTAAATATAGAAACACTTTGTAATAAAACTCAGGATATGAAAAAAAGTGTAACAAGGCTAGGGCTTTATTTCATAAAGAATAAATCAAGGCCATTTTTAATAAAAAAATATATAAATGTAATTGTCTAGTAAGGTGTCCTTTGGTAGCAATTAATCTTCATGGTGCCAAGCTAAATTAGATTTCAGACACTTTAGAAGAAAATCAACCATGACCTGGAGTAGAAGCACACAGCCATTTTTCTTTTTCTCTTTCCACCATCCCTAGCAGATGTCACACCTCTCTTATCAAGAGAAGAAGAGAGCTATGACTATGGTGACAGTTAATTTTATGTGCTGTTTTTGTTACCTAGTGCCACTCTGACAGGAATATACCACAAAAGGGATGACTTAAAAAAACAGGAGTTTATTCTTTTACAGTTTTGTAGGCTAGAAGTCCAAGTTTAAAGCGCCGGGCTGTAGGGGCTGGGCCTCACTGCCATCCAGTCAATTCCGACCCATAGAGACCTCCACTGGGTTTTCACTATCTTTTACCAAAGCAGACTGCCCCATTTTTCTTCTGTGGAGCAGCTGATGGGTTCTGTCTCTTGCTCCTGGCCCACTGAAGCTGGAGGCTTTCTTCACTCAGACAGCTGCTAGTTGCTGAGGCTGACAAACCCAAGATCGACAAGTGAAAAGGCATAGTCCTAACGTTACCAAACAACATGGCAGGCCACTAACTGAAGTCCATTGAAAGTCCCAAGATCAGCAGAGCATGGCAGGCTACTGAATGAAGACAGCTACATGCAGGGTTCAAGTGTGCCCAAAAGCTAGAGACCTTCCTCAAAGTTGCTTGTTATATATTGGAAGTAGACCACATCCCTAAAGTAGCTACTCAGCTGCTCCAGTAGATTCTATCATGGAACTGATTGCCAATCTCATCATGGGGAATAACTACATCCAGCTGCCCAGCCACTCAACCAGGCCCAGACAAGTTGACAACCTTCACTACCACATGTGCCAACTTGGCTAGGCTATAATTCCCAGTGATTGGACCAAACCCTAGTTGCTGTTCAATAAAGTAACGTAATGTAATGTTTCTTGCCTTATGTAACATAACATAATGTAAAGTAATTACCTTGCAAAATGTAATGTAATGTTATGCAGTTAGTCAATCAGTAGAACATGGAATTTCTTTAGGGTGTGGTCTAACTGCAGACTATAAATAGATATTTTGGCAGAACTTTCTGTCTTCACACTGCATATTTTCCCTGGCTTGACCCGTAGAATTTTTTTTTCATTTTTGTTGTGGTGAAAACATACACCCCAAGACATTCACCAAAATAACAATAGGTCCAAATAAAAAACCTTCTTCCCCTTTCCCCATCCAACCCCTGGTTATTTAGACACACACACACACATACATACAACCTATCTAGGAATTTTCCAACCCCTCCAGTCTCATATCTGACAACTAACAAATAAATTTTCCTTTCACATATAAACCTTTGCTTGACTTTTTACAATAGTGGATTAATATAATATCAGTCCTTCTGTGACTGACTTATTTCATTCAGCACAATGTCCTTCAAGTTTATCCATGTTATATGGTGTTTTGCAGATTCTACGTTAATTTTCAGTGTTGCATTGTATTCCAATGTGTGTATGTACCACAGTTTAGCTATCCATTCCTCTGTTGATGGGCACATAGGTTGTTTCATTCACTCTGCTTGTGAATAGTGCTGAGATGAACATAGGTGTGCATATATCTCTCTGTGTCATAGCTTTCACTTCTTTAGGATATACACCTAGTAATGGGATTACTGGATCTAATGGTATTTCTATTTCCAAATTTTTGAAGAATCACCACACCAATTTCCACAGTGGTTGTATCATTTTATAGTCTCATCAGCAGTGTATGAGGATCCCAATCTCACCATGTCCTCACCAGCATTTGTTATTTTCTGTCTTGTTGAACTCTGCTATCAGTGCTGGGGTGATATGGTATATCATTGTTGTTTTAATTTGTATGTCTTTAATGGCTAATGATCACAAACATTTCTTCATGTGTTTATTGACTGCCTGAATATCTTCTTTGGTGAAGTGTCTGTTCATATATTTTGCCCATTTTTCAATTGGATTGTTTGTCTTTTTGGTGTTGAGGTGTTGGAGTTTTCTCATTGCTGCATATTTTTACCCAATTCGTAGTTTCTCTTTTTTCTCTTTTTTTTTAAACAAATTTGATGCACATAAGAATTTAATTTTCAGAAAATCCCAATCATCTAGTTAATCTTCTGCTGTTTGTGCATTTTAGGTTATGCTTGATAGTCTATTTATGCCATAAATTAGGGTACTTAAGTTTGGCCCTAGTTTTCCTTTGATGAACTTTATACATTTAAGTTTCCCATTTAAGTCCTTGATCCATCTGTAGTTAGTTTTTGTGTATGGTATGAGGTATGGATCTTGTTTCATTTTTCTGCAAATATCCAGTTTTGCCAGCACCATTTGTTAAAAAGACTATATCTTTCTAATTTAATAGATTTCAGCCTTTTGTCAAAGATAAGCTGAACATAGGTGGATGGATCTATTTCTTGACTCTGTTCCACTGGTCCATGTGTCTGTCACTGTACCAATACTAGGTGGTTTTGACTACTGTAGCTGTAGTATAGTAGGTTTTAAGATCTGAGGGTATGAACCCTATTTTGTTGTTCTTCTTCAATAGTCCTTTGCTTTTCCAGGCTCTTTTCCTTTCCATATAAAATTAGTGATTGGTTTTTCCATGTCTTTAAAGAATGTTGATGAGATCTGGACTGGTATTGCACTGAATGTATAGATTGCTTTGGGTAGTATTGACATTTTCACAATGTTCAATCTTCCTGTCATGAACATAGTACATTCTTCCATTTATGTAGATCTCTTATGGTTTCTTGAAGTAGTGTTTTATAGTTTTCTTTATATAGGTCTTTTGTGTTTCTGATAAGATTTATTCCCAAGTACCTTATCTTCATAGTAGCTATTGTAAATTATATTGATTTCCTTATTTCTTTTCAGAGACCTCTTTGCTGGTGTCAAGGAATCCATCTGAATTTTGTATGTTGATCTTGTATCCTGACACTAGGCTAAATATTTCAAAAAGTTCCGGTTGTTTTCTTGCTGAGTCTTTTGGATTTTCTATGTGTAGGATATCATCTGCAAACAGTGATAATTTTACTTCCTTATTACTAATGTGGATGGCTTTGGTTTCCTTTTCTTTCCTTATTGCTTTGGCTGGGACAGAGAACAAAAACTCAAACTGTATAAACAAATAGAACAATTGCAAAAAAAAAAAAAAAATTCACTGCCATCGAGTCAAGTCAATTTGACTCATAGCAACCCCTTCTTGAGTTTCTGAGGTGGTATCTCTATGGAAGTAGATTGCCCAATCTTCCTTCCAAGGAGTGACTGGTGGGTTTGAACTGCCAGCCTTCTGGTTAGCAATCAAATGCTTTAGGCACCACACCACCAAAGCTCCTGCAAAAAGGGTGTGGGTGC
>NW_006921653.1:8051871-8057424 GCF_000298275.1 Orycteropus afer afer
AATACAAATAAATAGAAAGAAAGGAGGAAGTGAAAAAAAATATAGAAACAAATAAACAAAAACATAACTGTTGGCTGTTGGGAGCAGGGCAGGGTACCTAGGATCTGTCAGGGCACAGACTGGGGTAGAATTCCTTCTGGTCAAGAAGGTGGGTGGAGTAGGTGATGGCCACATCTCTATTCACCAAGAAGGTATGCAATGTATGAGTAGCAAGGACAATATTACACCTTTCTAATCATCAGCCTCCAGTGTGGTTGCATGTACTTAAAATGGCCACATTACTTGCAAATACTTAAAATGGCTGCACCCTCAGGGCTGACAGTCCACATCTCTGTTTGTCTCCTTTGCTATTTTCCTTTCTAGCTGTCAGCCACCAATTCAGTTCTTGCCCATGCAGTCCTTGGCAAGCAAAGCTGATTCTTAGGTTGCATATATTCCAAATGACTGCCTTAGGACAGCCAGCAGTCCACAGATCCATTTGTCTCCTTATTCACTATTTTCATTCAGGTTCTTATACTATTTGGTATTTAATCCACTTCTTTATCCTTCTCTTGAAAGCTGAGCATTCCTGGATTACATTCTGTATCTGTTTCAATTGGTTTCTCCTTTTTTTTTTTTTTTTGTTGAGATGGTCTGTGTAGTTTGTCTGCCCATTCCACCATTTTGCTGGAAGTCCTTGACCTATAGATCTTTGGACTCAAGCGTGTGAAAGTCTCCAGCCTGTTGCCTGTGTGGATTTCAAACTTGCCAGTCTCCACAATTGCATGACCCAATTCCATGAAGTAAATCTTTCTGTGCTTCTCTTTCATATATTTTTCTATAGAACCTTACTATGACAAACATTTAGAAAACACAGAGGAGGGAAAATATATTTGTGAATCCAAGTTAGCACTGGAGAATGGACCTTACTATCTGTGAGAAAGGGGGGTGCATCGCAAAGGACTTGGAAAGCCTTCACTGGTAAAATCTGGGGTGGGAGGTCGGGAGAAAACACTGAAGTTACACAACAATGGAGGACACATGAGGTAAGCAGCCAGGTCTTGACACTTGAGTGATTCAAAGGAGTTCACTGGTTAAAAAAAGAAGTATGGTTTCTCTCCACCAAAGTCTGCTGGTTTCAAATTCTTGCCACAATACTTAAGAGTAATCTAGATCTCCCTTGCAGTCCAGTGTGTCGTCAATCAGCTAAGAAGTGGTGAAGCAGAATTTGGTACAGAGAGAGGTTACTTTGTCCTGATTTTTTCTCCACCAAGGTAGGTAGGGCAAGGAAGAGGGATGAATGCTTTTCATCTAGATGGCTGAAGGAATAGGGGTAAACTTGGGTTAAAAAAACTCACTGCCATCAAGTTGATTTTGACTTATAGTGACCCTTACTTGGGTTTCCAAGGTGGTATCACTACGGAAGTAGATTGCCCAACCTTCCTTCTGAGGAGTGGTTGACATTGGTATATCAGAAATATATCTCTGACATTATTTCTCTGATGACCTGTGGTTAGAGACAGGCAGTAAAATGAATGAACAACTTAATTATTGAACAGATGATGAAAATGTTAATTTTGAGAGAAAGGAAAAAAAAAAGAGAGCTGAAGCATATTAACAAGAAAACATTCATGTCTTTACAAATGGGTTGTGCATAAAACTTAGAACCCCAGGGACGCAGGCCTTTATAGGCCAGGTACTGAGATGTAAATACACATTTAAGGTAGAAAATTTGGTGGAAAGTTTAGTGGACTAGTGGAGGTTTGCCTTCTTAATCACAACCACAACTCCTATGGGAAAGGATGGAGTATATGTTGATTCTTATTAGAAATACTTCTATTTCAAACATAGGAAATAAAAGATTATATTTCTGCTGACTCGAGCTAACTTGATGATTTAATGTTAATTTGATACTAGAGGTTTTAGCAAGATAAACGTTAGGTGGAGATGTTTATTGCTGCATGGGAAGAAAAGAGTGTTTATTAAAGTTGCACTAATAAGTTTCTAATTTGGAGCAAAAGCTGATTGCAGTTTGTATGTGTGTCTGTGTGAGAACCTAACTTTGGAAAATGGCCACTTGTAATTCCTTTTGAGCAAACCCTTAGCTCTTTTAAGATACACTCGAGACAGTTCAGTAATAACCCTAAGACTCAAATGCTTTTTGTTCCATTAGGCAATGATTTCAAGCTGCACTGGTGCTCTTTAATATGCACCAATAGGACCCATTTTGAGTTCTGATCGAGTTTTATTTTTAATATTAGTGCAAGTAGAATAATCCAAGCCAGCTGCCTCTGAACACTGAGATGAGATACAAAGCAAGGCATGTGTTCTTCTGGAAATTCCAGGGAAGTCTCAAGTTTCCATCTTTAGGATTTAAACACGTATGATAAATGTTGCCCTGGTCTAAAAAGACAAATTCACCATGAAGATATACTAACCCATTTATTGAAAGTTTGGTCGGGCCTTCCAATTACCTCAAGATTTAAAAAAATTCCAAGATGTATATCATATTTTTTGCACCAAGAGAGCACTATGATGCACTTCCAAAAATCTACCTATTTGGACATAGAAGAAGGTATATCTAATAAATCGAATGGTGACTGTTAATAATACAGCTCAGGAAACTCTGTAATATGGACAGAATTTAAGTTTTTACCACCTTCAAGCCTCATTGATACCTGGACTGGTAAAATGGTTGGTAGAATCTGGTGTACTTAACAGTCATCTTCGTATTAGTATTGCTTTTTGTTTGTTTTTTAGCTGCCATCAATGTCTCCACTAGCACATATGGTACTTTGGGGTCAATTAGAAAAGATATACTTCTAGAAGGACAAATGACCACAAAGTCCTCTTTTTCTGACCTCTATTTGGCATTTATGATTACCTGGATTGTACAAAGAGTTAAGCGCGAGACTGCTAACTGAAAAGTTGGCAGCTGAACCCGCCCAGAGATACTTTGAAGGAAGAAAGACTTGGTGACCTTCTTCTGAATGGTTATCATCATGAAAACCCTATGGAGTGCATTCTATTCTGTTTATATAGGTCACCAGAAGTCAGAATTGAATGTGTGCAACTGGTTTAGTTGCCATTTGTCAATCAACTCTTCTTTGGTCTTTGACTTGGTTTTTCCTACTTGTCTCTACCTCAGTGCTCACTCCTGTTCCTGTAAGTCAGCAAATGTTTTCTTCCTTAGTAATGAGGAAACAAAACTCAGTGGATTTGAGTAACTAGCAGGCACTGAATAACAAATAAATCTGACCTGAGAGTCTGTGCTGTATCCAATATGCCACACTGGCTTATAGGAAGCTGAAAAATGAATTTAGTGTAATTTTATGTCTGTGAATGAGATGGCTGGAAAATTAATATTCATTCTTATTTTCATAATGTCAACTCTGTGGCTTCAAATGAAATTTGCCTGGGACCTCACTGAAAAGACTAACAGGATTAATTTAAATTAGATTCAACAAACATTTTATGAATGCCAAATAGAGCAATTGTTAATTGACATAGGAGACAAAAAGGCACCTGAGTCAAGTAAGACCCCTTCATCATGAAATTCCACTCATGCAGACAGCAGAGACAGATGTGATGACAGAACCATTTGTAGTAGTTTGCATTTCCCAGAGACTGTCACAACCGTATCTTCTGCCCCTAAGCTCTTCCACAATATGACCTTGTACTCCCCCATGAAGAGATAGGGTCTAATTCCTCTTGCCTTGAATCTGATTGGGCCTGTGACTGTTTTGACTAATAATAGAAGACAGCAGAAGTAATGCTGTGATGACTTCTGAGGAGTTGTGAAAGGCTAAGAAACATTTTTTTGTTGGAACTCCATCACTTGGCACCATGAACTGACAAATCTTAAAGTGGTCATGCTTTGAGAAAGTAAACCACATAGAAAGTAAACCACATGATGTAGGCACTGTGGTTGAGAAGCCACAGTGCTCAAGTTATCCTTGTTTTGGCACCAGCCATACTGAGAGAATGAACCCCCAGATGATTTTGGTCTTCAAGCAACTGGCCATAACAGCTTAGTCAAGTTGACACATAAAATTAACCATCACACTAGCCTTAGATTCTTCCTAGTCTCAAACATGGAGCAGAGACAAGCCATCCCACTGGTCCCTGGCCCAATCCCATAGAATTCATGAACATAATAAAATGATTGTTAATTCATACCATTATATTTCAGATTAATTTGATATACAGCAATAGTAACAGAAACATGATTCTCCTAAGATAAGGCTGTGTTAGGCAGGGGAATACTGTCAGAGTCTGGGTACAGACATACATTTCCTCTTCTCTGGTTTTATCTAGCACAAAAATACCTTGCAAAATGAGTAACCTAATCTACCTAAAGGTCATATTTCCCAAGTGGGTAATAACTTTAAAAATACTATAAAGTATTTTCTCAAATAGAACAAAAATATACATAAAATGTTCTAACGGAAGAACACAATGTGTTTCAAGACAAAAGAATGTTAAAAAAATTCCCAAGACACTGTCTCCCTGATGTTGTTTCAAACATTAACAGGAGATGAGAAAGTGTTGCTATCTCTTTTATTCTGTATTATTTGGTTTCAGAGTTATATTTTATCCAGGAAAGCAAACTTCTATTTCTGCCCTCAGGTTGTATAATTTAAATCATAGAGACATTTTGAGTGTCTCTGACAGAACAAAGTATTCTGGTTTCTTTATGCTGAATTGGATGTTTTTAAACAACCTCATCACCACAATGTAAAGATATCAAGTGAAATGGAAAGCAATGACAGAACTCTCTCCAGAGTTTCAAGTCTTTATTTCAACAGGGTAACTGTATTTTCAGTTCTTCATAAAAGAAGCCAATTGCATGCTACATAATAGTTATAAGAATTACAAGACTTGTGCAGAGAATAGTTTAAATGGATATTAAAAAAAAAGACCCTTTGGAATTTTGCTGTACATATAACAGAAAAAATAAAAACATAATAAAATCTACTAATTAGATCCAAGACCAATCTGAATCAATAGTAAGTCTGAATCATATATTATGATAAGGAAATGTGGTTTCAGTACTTTACAATGAAATACAATAACTTCTGCAGTTAGAAAGCTATTCCCAAGAACAAGTTCTGTTTGACTATTTTTTCACTAAAGGGATAATTTACAACTTGCATTATTGATCAACTGAACTTTCTGCAATTTCTGAGAACTTGCATTTGCTGAGAATTCAACTAACCTAAAGTAAATGTCAACCCTGTGCCTAGTTGGGTTGTCAAGAATCCTAGAGAAAAACTACAGCAATAACAACAACAACAGCAACAACATATTTTCATGTTTTTTACTGTCCAGGAACATAAAGTGTAATTGAGAAATTTGTATAGGAAACAGCTAAGAATATAGAACAGTTTGTAATTTTATTTTATGCAAAAAGAATTCTGAGTGAAGTGAGGTCACAGGAATTGCAAAAAAGTTCATGGACAGCAATTCCTTTACTACAGTAAAAGTCAGAAGCTATTTACATTTCTGAAGACATGGATCTCTATTTGGACAATAAGACATAAAATCCTCATTTAATTTACCTTTCTATTGTAA
>NW_006921653.1:8058649-8104234 GCF_000298275.1 Orycteropus afer afer
TCATTTAAACTTCTGGAAATCAATTTTTATTAGCAATGAATCTGAAAGAGATACTATAATAGGAAGATGTATTTTTATTACTTTATAGTGAAACAAAATAACCTAAGAAAATGATTTTTAAGTATAAGCTAAAAGACTTCTAAAATCAAAGTTTCCTCATTAGCAAAGCAGACCTGATAATGTTTATCTTACCTTCCTCATAGAGTTATTCTGAGGGTTAAATAAGCTGATGTGAATGAAGAATGTTAAGAGGAAATTTGATTCATAAATTATAAGACACTATTATTATCCTCTATGTTTTCTGGTAGCATTCAGGAAAACAACAACCTTATTCCAGAAATAAAGATTCTATTATCGAAATACTATCAAACCAATGGGAGCTCTGGTGGTGTAGTGCCTAAGGCATTTGACTGCTAACCAGAAGGTTGGTGGTTCAAACCCATCAGCTTGTCCTCGAGGAGGGTTGAACAATCTGCTTCTGTAGTGATACTGCCTCAGAAACTCAAGGAGGGATCACTATGATTTGGATCTGACTTGATGGCAGTGAGTTTTTTTTTTTTTTTTTTTTTAATCAAACCAATAGAGATTTGTTGGTCAACGCTAGATTCATTGCTTCCTTTTCTCTTGATTTGGAGTGCTCTGTCAAGATAATAGCATATCTTGATGCATAGTGCTAAAAAATAATTCAATAATTTGAGCAATTGAGTTGACTTATCCTATTTTTACACAAATAACATGTACTCTATATTTTTGCAAATCCATCAATTTTATTTATGTGTTTTTCATTGCAATTTCAATTTTGTTTTTCTCCCCAATTTATTTAATATTAAAGCTGATTTAATGGAAATTTCATTTAAGACAGATATTTTCCTAAACGAAGTGCAATGAATAGTGAACTGAATGGGCTCGTGATGGAAAGAATGCCATACTGAAACCAAAAAGTACGTATGAAAGCACCAAGAGCTAGAAATTAGTAAGTACAAAATTATTATAGGCCTAAAACTACCAGAACAGGATATTGTTTATATTTTATTGCATCCATAAATCTTAAACTTAAACACAATTTCTGATCATCAAAGTCTTTGAAATCAGTAAATAAAAGTTAACAGAAGAAATTGTTTTTCATCTTAAAATAAGCCATTTTAGTTTATTCATTCATTACCAACATTGCCTGACTTTCAGAACCCTTCAAAGTCCAGTCCTTTGTAACTATCATCATTGAAATATCTCAGTGATGCCCAGAGATGTTCTTATGTGACCTCTGAACTGATATCATGATCATCACTGCTTTTGGCATGTTTATCTTCATCATCAGTATTCTGTTGGCACACAATCCCAGCCTTTCTGAAGTCATTGTGGGTGGTTTTCTGGAGCTCTTTTCCTCCAAACAGAGGCCACTACTCTCAAACTTCTGAAAATGTCACCTGCTTTGGTCATCCTGATGAGAAAGAACACAAGAACCCCAGACTGCCTCCATGCATCCCAGTCTCTTCTCACAAAAGCCTTGGATGGTTGGTTGACTGCTATATTTAACTGCAGCAATTTGCAGGTAAAGCCACCAGGTATGACTGCTATACGGGCACCAGTTAATATAATAATGAATGTTTTTATCTTTGTAAGCAGCCATGGTGTTGAAAATTAATAAAGACTTCCTCAAAAAGAATCCCCCTTGCCTGGCCCTATAACATTTATGTACCCATACTTGCATAAATCACAGTCCATCCATCCCTTCTGATTACAATGAACAACCATGTTGGTGGGCAATTTTTCATGACTCCTGAAAATAACTACTAGCTTTAATTTCACCCCACTTACAGTGCAACCAAGGACTACAGAGAAGCAAGCCCTGTCATGCCCAGTGGTTGTAATGGCTACAGTTTTCATACCTGAAGCAGCTATAGTCCTGGTGGCCAGATTGTTGGAAGACATCAGAATCTCTTCCATATTAAGTCCATTGCAGAGATACTGAGAGATACTGAGTTTACAAATATTTTTGGTGAAGAATTTAGGGAAGTTTACCACTTTTTGCTGTCAATCATCCAGAAGTTGATAGCCTGTAGTGGTAATCGTTCTCATCAAAAAGCCATTCTTTTTCATGAATTTAGAAGTCCAAGATGAACCTACCTTGAAATCTGGGATTCCTCTCTCATTTGCCTGAAGCTTCACTTTCATCTGAACTGTAACAACAGAAACAGCTTGATTTTGTTGCCATTGAAAAATAATCCATTCTTTCAAGTTGTTCTTCAACTCAGGCCATTTCACTTTGGGCCGATGAAGTACACGTTTTGTAGATTCATTTTCTCCTACTCCTTTTTCCCCTTTCTCCATTTGCAAATGGATGACCCTCCCACCTTGAATTCTCTCACTGCTGCTCTGTTGCTTGTTTCCTCCACCCTCACAATGACTTTCAGTTTGAAGTCCATGGTATAGGACTTGCATGTAATTCCTGATGTGATCCTAAAGGGTTATAAGACTTAGATTCATATTTATAAAATGAAAAAGTGTGCACAACATAATTGATAACTGGCTAGTTCTAGTGTGAGATGTACAAGAAGCAAGTTTTTTTTTTTTTTTAAATATGCCTGCAAACATATGACTAATGTGACTCATGATCATTTATCAAAGACATTGGCAGTAATAAAACATAATTAGACTATGAAAAGATCATATTTAACAGAGTTTAACAGTTTTATGTAAAATAATCTGATAAGGTTTTTGCATTCAACTGTTGAACCAACAGTGATCATGTATAGGTTTTGATTTGTTTTATCCTCCAACTAAAAGTCAGAGTCAGAAGACGACTGTGATAATTATGTCACTGCTGATTGATTCCTATTGATAGCTACTCCATGCCACTTACACCAGCGCAGACTGTGCTTTGTTTATGCTTCCAATTGGTGGAAAGTGGTTTATGGACAGCCTACAGTAGTTTAAGGTTCAGATTAATGACTCAAAAAGGATAGGGATAGAATCATCAACTTAAACTAATAGAAACAAATGCGTAGTTTCAACTGTTTATTTTTCAGTTACTGGGGCACTACCAAACTTGATCCAGACTTCTTGACCATGGCTTATATATTGATTATACAAATATGATCAAAAGTGACATTTTCAGACTATTGAAGGATGGTGAATGAGGCTGAAATTAACTTTGAAAACATTACGAAATACCTGTGATATATGCACAGGTGTTCTATGCCAGAGCTTTTTACATAAGTTAATTTCTGTGCATTATGTGTGTGTGCATGTTATTTACATGGGTGTGCTATTTACCAAAAATCCAGTAAATGGTCTTAGGTCAGAATAAAACATAGAATCATTGTCCAATTGCCCAACATGATTCCTAACTATAAAATTTAGGAGTTCTTTTCTCAAAGAATTACTAAAAGGTTTAATTTCCATAGTGGTGACTAGTGTCCCTATGGAAGAAGAGAAAACCCAGGAACAACTTAATACTTAAAGGAAAAGACCATCACTTTCTTTGGAGCATTTCCAAGAGGAAAGCTGCTGAGTTTCCCTCAGGGTCCCGAGGCCTCCTGGGGTCAAATAGTTTACTTTGGCCTGTATCATCATACTTGGCTTGTAATTTCCTGTGCACTTCTCTTTCTTCTCTTGGTGTTTCCCATGAGGGCCATATCATACTCTGGGGGCTGTTTTTTCCCCAAGTTTCCGTGAAAACAACTCTAGCAAAAAACAGAAACACTTCCGATGGTGGCCCTGAACTTCCTTACCGACAGTCATCAAGGTTTTTGGGACCTGCCAAAAATTTCAGGGAGGTTTTGGGTTCTTTCTTGGATCTTGCCTCACTTCAATCTTCTATACTCCTGAAGAGTGACTTTATGCTCTTATTTAGATAGCTTTCTAATGCATACAAAGGAAGTGCAAGCTATTTCATAAACAGACCTTAATCTACTTTTTGGTATTCTTTCTTGCTGTTCTTTCATATCCACTCAACACTTACCCCATGCAAAATCATTTGCTTTACCCACTAATGCCATGTTCTTATTTTCAAACTCTTATGCATGATCAGATTAAGCTATCTGCCAGGAATGCCTTGTTCACACTCTTTGCAAAGTAAATTTTTATTAATTCTCTCAAGTCTAATGCCCTTTTCCCTCCTTATAAAGTTTTCTTCAATTATCTTAAGGCAGGATTAGCTATTACCATGCCATAGAACGTTGTATAAACTTCTACTAGAGCAATTTATGACATTAATTTATTGTTAAGTTTTCTCTTTTGCCCAACAGCATGTAAGTGAGCATTTTAAGGACAGAACTCAGTTTCATAAATTCTTGTCTTTCCCTTCCTTCCAATAAAGACTTCGCACCACTATGTACTAGATACTTCCTAAATATTAAATTAAGATTTTTAAAAATGTTGTACTGAATTTATTGAAAATAAAATAAACACTGTTTCTACTAATAAAATAACAAGGACACTGCCTCTCCTGTATAGCATATGGGATTATGTATAGGAGCAGATTTTGAAAAGCATAAGTCATTGTATAAACATCAGGTGTTTTTGTTTGACCTGATCCATTCTTTTACGGAGAGGCAGTAGTGCTCAGTGGTTAAGAGCATGGAACTTTATGCCTGACTACCTGAGTGAAAATCTCACCTGCACCCCATATTTGCTGTGTGAACTTGGACAAGATACTTAACATCTCTGTGCCTCAGTTTTCTTGACTACAAAATGGGTTTAGTTTTATATTAATAGTGTCAAAACAACAACAACAAAGAACAAACCAGTTGCCATAGAGTAGAATTTGACTAATGGACACCTCATGTGCGTCAGAGTAGACCTATGCTCCATATAGTTTTCAATGGCTTTGATCCTTCAGAAGTAAATTATCAGGACTTTCTCCTGAAGAACTTCTCAGTGGATTCCAACCATCAACTTTTCAGTTAGTAACGAAGTACTCAATCATTTGCATCACCAGGTATATTAAAAACAAAAACAAACAAAAAAAAAAAAACTTAATACAAAACTCTACCTTGTAGGGTTGTTGTAATGATTAAATTAATTAATATGTGCAAAAAGTATTTAGGTTTGAGCTGACACATAACAAGTAGCATATAAAGATGTGCAATTGATGATTCATTGATGGTATAGAATATTTAATCATTCAAAGAAGTATTTATCAAGTGTCCACTATGTAATAGACACTATTTGAGTTTCTGGGGATATAGCAGTGAAAACATAGATAAAATTCTTATCAAGTAAAACACACCAGTAAAAAAATAAAATATGACTTGTGTGCTATCTGTGGAGAAATTATAAAGGCAAGTTCAATAAAAAAGGAAGAACTGGTATTTTTAAACAGGGTGGCCAGGGAAGAACTCTGGAAATTCATATCTGTACCTGGGGGAAGATTGTTCTAGATAAGGGAACAGCAAATGCACAGGCCCCAAACAGGAACTTGGGTGGGGTGTTTGAAGACTGACTATGGCTGGTATAGCTGGATGAGTGAGCAAGGAGGGGAAGAGGAGGCCACAGAAGGGCCAGAGGCTCTGGATCCTGAAGGGTCATGGAGGGCCTTGTGTTTTATGTTGGTAGTTTTTAAGTAGAGATATGATATGATCCCACCTAGATTTGAAAGACTAACAGCAGACTTGAAGTGGGGTATCTGCTGAAGTAGGGAGAGGAGATCGGTGACTATTGGAAGAATCCAGTCTTTGATGTTAATGATTGTTTTCTATTAATTTAAAACAATAAGGCCAACATTGTATGTGCATTATCTGTGTTTATAAACATTTTTTTTTCACTATCGCTTTACACAATGTACACACACACACTGCTCTCGAGTCAGACCAGATTCATAGCGATGCCTCCTTGGATTTCCAAGGCAGTATCACTACTGAACTAGATTGCCCAACCTTCCTTCCAAGGAGTGGCTGATGGGTTTGAACTGCCAGCCTTCTGGGTAGCTGTCAAATGCCTTAGGCACGATGCCACCAGAGCTCCCACACAATGTACATCAGAATCTATTTCAGTGGTTAAAATACTTGTTTAGTCTATTTCTAGTGTTAATGATAGATATATTTGATATCTTACTATGATATTTCACATGAAATTTAAGCTAGAAACCAAATACTGTTAGCTGTTAACAGTTGTCTAGCATGTCACTCTACTCTCTTTGTATTTAATCCTGCATTCTATTTTATCCTAAAATGGTAGCTCTTCATTGAACACCAGGAATGTCTGAATGGCCTTGGTTAACTTCTGATTTTACTACACATTTATATGTTGTTGTTGTTGTTATGTGCCGTCGAGTCGGACCGACTCATAGCCACCCCTCCTTGGGTTTCCAAGGCAGTATCACTACGGAAGTAGCTTGCCCCATCTGCCTTCCAAGGAGTGGCTGGTGGGTTTGAACCGCCAGCCTTCTGATTAGCAGTCAAGTGCCTTAGGCACTACGCTACCAGAGCTCCCACACATTTATATAGATATATTAATATGCTTTTAGATCATTTATGTCCCTTTTTTATTGTGATTTGGGTGAAAGTTTACAGAGTCAATTAATTTTCAATACAACAATTCATACATATTTTGTTTCATGACATTGATTGCAATCCCCACAATGCAACAGCTCTCTTCCAATTTCCTCCCTGTGGTTATCTTTTTCCTATGTCCTTCTTTCCTATGCATTCCAGCCCTCTGAGCTATTTCCCTGTACAAATACTGCCCTTCCGATCCTCCATGGTCGACCACTCCAAGGAGTGAAACTACTCGTATAAATGTTCACATTATATGCCTGTTTATTGATTAACTGGAAGCCATGACAGTGAGTTCAATTCCAGGCCCAAAAGGTGATTAGGAGCCATAGTCGTGAAGATGTCACCAGTCTCTATCAGACCTGTAAATATCATTTATGTCCCTTTCATCTTTTCCATTTTTTATTTTCCTTTGATAGGTAACATTTCTTCTGCACAAAAGCTTGTTGTTATTGTTGTTGTTGTGTGCTGTTGAGTCGGACCCGACTCATAGTGACCCCTCCTTGGGTTATCACTATGGAAGTAGATTGCCCCATTACTTCTGAGGAGTGGCTACAATATTTTAATATCTTTTACTTATATTTATTTTCATTCTTTCATTCACACTGACTGCTGCCACCTGCTTCACCCTCCTTCTCTCTCTCTTTCTCTTTCTACCCCATCAATCTTCTCTTATCCCTGGATGTAACAATTATTATTTCAATTTTCTTGGGTGGATTTTTAAAAGTGTTTCATGTTAACACCATATCATTCTTTATATCTGATAATGATGTTTGTATTACCTAAAACCAGTTTAGATCATAACGCCAAATTCGTTTCTTGTTAAGTTCTACATAAATATTCGTAAGTATGCTTTTATATCCTGCTCTGTGTACATTGTTCAGAATCAACAAATATGAGATGATAATTATTCTGCTTAGTGTTGACCTTTCAAGTGGTCAGTGACAAACAACTCTCAATGAACTTTGTACATCACTGTTTATTTGGACTGTGAATTCTAGTTCAGTCATGAGAAATGTTTATTTTCCCACTCTTGAGTGTGTATAGTTATGCTAAATACTTCATTGCTACTATTTTTTAAACTCAAGCTGCTAAATAGAAGAGGGAAAGGAAAACAGTTGTATATTAATTATAATAAGGCCCCTAGAAAAACTAGCATAAAGATAAAAATTAGAAAGATACAAAAAATGAATGTCAGAATAAATTAATGGAATATTATGAACTATAGTGAGAGAAGGAGCTCTGGTAGAATAGTGCCTAAGGCACTTGACTGCTAACCAGAAGGCTGGCAGTTCAATCCCACCAGCCACTCCTCGGAAGGAAGGTTGGACAATCTACTTCCTTAGTGATACTGCCTCTGAAATCCAAGGAGGGGTCGCTATGAGTCGGATCCAACTCGACGGCACATAACACCACCACCAACATAGTGAGAGTTTACAAATGATGAATTTGGGAGAAGCAGATTTACAAAAGCTAGGTAGATTGTACTCAATGCCTATGCAGAATGTAAGAGTGATTGCCAAAGCGTTGTGCTGACTTGAGTTATAGCAGGCAGGGCCATCTTAAGTAGCCATATAAAATGGATCTGGTTTCAAATGTCTACAAACCTGATTAGAAATTATGGCAAGTGAAGTGAAGAGAAACTCTAGCATGGAATGATTTCCTTGCTTGATGGAGATTATGTAAGAACCCAATTAGATACATGATATTTGATAAGGGAGATGAAGGATAAAAAAAGAAGAAGGAACAGGTCGATACAGAACCACTTACTCAGAGTGCTCAGACTTTACTCAGTTCATCTTATTTCTTAATAGATACATTTGTTTATTTGTGAAAAACTTATATTTCAGATACAGCATCTCCTTTTTCCAGTTTAAGTAAGCTTATTCTCATTTTCAATTTTCCAGTTTTAAACAACTGCTCTAAAATGAGGGATTTGACAAAAGTAATTAAATTATAAATTATCTTGTAGGTTCCAAAATGCATGAGGAAAACTTATGAATGTATTTTACAGAGAGGTAGGAAATATTAAAACAGGTTCCATTGATATTGGTTGTATTTGTTTTCATAGTACAGTTACAATAGGCCAATAGCTCAGTTATGCTTTAGTGCTATTTCCAGCTGCAACTGCTTTAGATAATATAGCAGTTGAATTTCAATAAGGTTGTTGAATGACTTCAGGTAAAAATACCTTTATTAAATCTTCTACATTGATATAGATTTTTTGTGGGGGAGGGCAGTGGTTGAGTCTGCTAAAACTCAAACCGAACCAATCTAGAAATAAAACAAAACCTCATGAAAGAATAAAACCCCAGTGTGCTGGCATTTCCCTGTGAGCAATGTGTAACATTTTTCCTGAAGGGAAAAGGAGAAATTTTTACTTCACATCAGAGAATTTCATGTTTTCTAGCATCCAGAATTGCTGACCAGGGACCCTGAAGCAATTGCTAAACATTTATAAATATGTCTATCTTTAGCCTAGACTTCTTTCATTTACTCCAGAGACATATTTCTAACTTTCCTAGGACTCCCTCCCCCCAGATATCCCAAAAGAACTCCAAACTCAGTCTGTCAAAAGTGAAAACACTCTATCATGCCTCAAATCAATTCTCCTACTTTATTTCCTTTCTCAGTTATGACACCACCCGTCACACAAAGCAGAACACATGGCTTCATCTTTGATTCATACTTTTATGTCACCTTCTCCCATCAAGTCCTATAGATGCTAACTTTTACTATCACTAACAACTGTTCATTCTTCTTCATTTCTCTGCTTTAAAATTGGCTCTTCATCATCTGTGAGATAATGATACACAAATGCAGAATTGTTAATGGATGTGTCCTTGCTCTTAAAAACAGTGCCACTGAGAACACTCTTGTGCCTAAATGTGTACATGGGCAAGAGTTTCTCTAGTCTTGGGTTCACACCAACTTGTAGAATTTCTGAGTCCTGAGGATGTACATTTCATATTTTATTATATAATGCTAAATAGGCTTTCAAAGTTATTTTTATCAGCTTGCATTCCTTTTAGCAACAGGTATTTGTTGATTTTGTTCCACATTCTCACCAAGACTTGATGGTACCTTTACAAACTACTGCTAATTTTCTTTGTGGGAAAAAAACTTTTGTCTGTCCTAATTTACATTTATTTCCTTGACACTTACTGATGTGGGTGTTTCATATGTTTAAGGAATCACTTTTCTCTTCTCTGAAATGTCCAAGTCTTTGATTCACTTCTCTATTAACTTTTTTTCTTAGTGATATGTACTGAGGTCAAGTAAATATTCTAGATACCAAATTTTGTAAGTTATGTGTTTTGCAAACTGATTCTTCAGGTTTGTTGCTTCTTTCACTCTCTTCATGATGTCTTTTGAAAACTACAGAATTTTAATTCTAATATAAAGAAATGTATCAGTCACTTCCTCTGTGGTTTGTACTTTTTGCATCCTCACCCAGTGGGCAAGCAGATAGAATTCTATATTGTCTTTTCAATGTATAATATACAATTTTATTTTCACATTTCTGGTTCCTGTTCCATGCAAATATTGCCTAATTTGTTTTACTACTGGTGTTGAAGTTTTATTTTTAAATGCTTATTTAGCTTTCCTCACAGATTTATTATTTCTTTACCCTAAACTGCATTGTGACTGGTCAATGCTCAGGAGAGCATTACATTACATCCTTCCTTCCTTCCTTTTTTCCTATCTATCTATTTACCTGGGGAGCTCTGGTAGCGTAGTGCCTAAGGCACTTGACTGCTAACCAGAAGGCTGGTGGTTCAAACCCAACAGCCACTCCTCAGAAGGAAGATGGGGCAATCTACTTCTGTAGTGATACTGCCTCGGAAACCCAAAGAGGGGTCGTTATGAGTCGGGTCATATAACTCGACGGTATATAACAACAACAAATCTATTTACCTACCTACTTTTTCAGTTGGAGGTTGTACTTCTTGGAGGGTCTCATATTATGCAGGAGTATGCTCCAATTCCCTGCTTGCTCAGATGTAAGGTCTCACCCCTCTCCAAACAATTTGTTACTTAAGATCATCTCCTCCCTCTCAGGATGTCCCCAGAATTAGTTCACTGTCATCACTCTAGTGTTTCCTCTTTGATATTAACCTCTGGGGAGGATTTCCCTTATGGTCTTATGGTCTATCATTCCTTTAAAGGAATTATCTTAATGCTTTTCCAGATTTTTTAGATGCTTCAGAGTTTGAGGGTTGTCAAATATCTAAACCAAAAAATTCAGTCCCATCGAGTTGATTGCAACTCACAGAGACCCCCATTGGGTTTCTGAGGCTGTAAACCTTTATGGAAGTGGATTGCCCCATCTTCCTCCAGCAGAGCAGCTGATAAGTTAGATCCACTGACCTTCTGGTTAGCAGTCAAATGCCTTACCCACTTTACCACCAGAGCTCCTTTCAAGTATCTAGAATATTTTATTGTCATAAAGAGAATCTTCATATTTTCCTTCTTCTTCTTTTTTTTTTTTTAACCATAACTTGGCTGTTCAAACTATAAGCTACTACTCAGAAGGAAGGTTGGACAATCTACTTCCGTAGAGATACCGCCTTGGAAACCCAAGGAGGGATCGCTGTAAGTTGAATCCACTTGACAACATGTTTTTTTTTTTTTTTGGTTAGTCCTCTAAATAAACTAGTAGTGATTTGAAGATGCAGAAGTAGTATGTGTATACCTGGGCTTTTGATTTCCTGTTTAGTCAAGGGGATTAATGTAATTGACCTTGGAAAAGGTATATGCATCCATCTCACTATATCCGTTGAAGTTGTGTGAGGGTTGTAATGATAATGCATTTCAAATTTATTTTCCCCTGTTTTTCCAGTGTTTCTTCATCTTTATTTTTTCACTTTATAATATAGTTTCTGATAATTAATAGGTTATAATTTTACTCAAGGAGTGAATTGAACAGATAATCACACAATATAAATACAAACATAAACTTACTTACAGTGTACTGAGGAAGAAGAAAAGCAAGAAGAATGAGTTTTTGGTTTTTGTTTTGTTTTTATCTCAATATGGAAGTAGGAAATTGTTTGACTAAATCACTCCAGTTGTAGTTCTAACACAATAATACAAGAACATTGCATCCAATGTGAATCAACCCATATATCTCAAACTTCTCAAATTATATTTCCTTTATTAACTCATTTTTAAACTTCAGAGCCACTTAGTAATATTCACTAACTTAACTCTGATTAAAAATGTCAACTAGAAATAACTGATTTTCAGTTGAACTGATTTATATTTTGTTAACTCATATCCTTTCACAAGATATTATATTTCAAATCACACACACAATAATATATAATAATAATAATATCAGATAGATAATAAATTAATGTTTGTTGACTTTGATTATTGCAAGAGATCAATGTGGGAAAATAACTACTCATTATAACTAAAGAAGGAGGTATGATATGAAAAACATATGGTAGAGAAACTATGCTAAAGTTAAAAATTCTCAAAGAGTACCATTTTAAGAACATTACAATTTAATTCCTTTCCCTAATGCTTGATCTTAAAAGTGCAAGTATTTCAGAAAATTAAAAACAATACAAAACAACAACAACAACAAAACACCTCTGGCTGCTTTTCCAACTCAGCAATTAATTATTACTTATCCTGAAAATTTGAAAAAAATAATCCAATAAGTTATTAATACTTAAAATTAAACAAGAATCAAAGGTAGTAAAAGCCTGAGTCAAATGTAATTAAAATAAATGCAATTTAAATAAAATTACCAATGAGAAACATATTTCAAAGTCTCTAACCCATGTTCCTTTTTAAAATTTTTTCCACAATCAACTGATTGAATTGTTGCTGTTGTTAGCTGCCCTTGTCAAGTGCTATAATGAAACATAACTTCATTTTTTTAAAAATCATTTGATTGTTTACTAAGTGTCTTCCATACGATATTATATTAAGTGTTCTTGAGACAAAAAACCTAAGCCACATTAAACACTTCTACCTAGAACTTTGTTATCTACAGTGTTCCTTCCTGTACAGCACTGGTTTTCATTCTGCTTCCTCATTAAAATCTCCAAGAGAACATAAAATACCAATGTCAAAGGCCCACCCTGTGGTCCAATTAAATCAACTTTTATTTTTATATCTGTTCTGTAGGTAATGCATCTAGAATTGAAAAACACTTTTATAAAATAAATATCTGAAAGGATATGAGATGGAGTATTTAATCTGAATCAAATGTGTCTCCTATAACTGTGTTAGCTCTCGGCATAATTTCTAATGCAGGTGGGGGTAATTCAAGTGCATAGAATGAGTAAAGGATGGGACAGTGAGGACCTTTTGGCAATTTGAGTGGAAGTTTGTGAAGTAGGCAGTGCTTGGGTCAGTGTGTGCTTTGGCATTTTAAAAATAGCAATGCATTCTTGTCAAAAGAGTTTTACTTGTTATTCTTTTTTTTCTTCTTTTTCTCCCTTATTTAATTAAAAAGAAAAAAGATTTTGCATAGTTTTTCAATTGAGGGAGCCATAGGTGGATTTTTTAGAATTGATAGAAGTCTTTTTTTTTTTTTTCTTTTTATGGAAAAGGAAAGTTTTTTAATTAAAAGAAAGAAAAAGCACAAGAAGATATCCTAAATAAAGAACCATCAAGTTCTGTATAGACAAGAGAGGCAAAGGAGAACCACTGTAAAACAGTGAAAAATTTAAATGCAGAAAGAAATTAATTGAAGAGGAGATATATAGCAAAGGAATAAGAATTTCTAAAAATAGGGGAAATTGCTCAACTCTTAACATTTTGTTCTTTCTCTGTTAGTATTTCTCATAATATTAAGTTTCTCTTGGATAAGAGCATTCAAGTTCTGGGATATAATAAGCATGCTAATTTTTTTTTTTTTTTTTATTGTATTTACTTTATGAAATGTTTTGTAACTTTTTTTCCCCCTGAAAAAATCCTCCCACTATTACAGTATTTAAGATGGATTGAGATGTAGACTTGTTACCTGAAATATGCTGAGTTACAGGCCTGGAGTGGTGCATCTAATATTCCACCCCAGGTTTCAAAGAGAACAAGAAAGTTTAATTAGGAGGTGTACCAATGAGAGATGGGGTCTCATGTGCCTTCAAAAAATACCCACTCTCCTCAGTGCTTACATCAGGGGGTTTTATACTAAAGGAAAAAGAGACATAGCATGCATGCAGGATTAGTTAACAATTTTCCAAAAGTTAGACAACAGGTAATTAAGAATGGAATGTTTCCTGTGAGTCCCCAGCAATCAGGTAACCTTTAAGAGGCTCCAGTGGTGTTTGTCAAAACCCAGGTGACTGGTCCTAAAGTCTGGCCCAGGAGACTTTATGGACATAGACATAGCTCTGTCTTAGATCACAGGATGTAGAAGGAACTGATTTGAGTGAGGACAATTTGATTACAACACAAGGTTGAAGCCAGGTTTTAAAGAAACAGCAATCTTAACTTAAAATGTGGAGTTTTATTCTAATAATACAGTCAGGTCTGCCAAAGTAAAAAAAATCTTTATACTCACAGACCTAGGAGAACTCCTACGTTTTGTTTTGTTTTTTTTCCCCCTAAGGCTAATAGGATGAAAAGAACATAAGGAATAGATTCCCTCTCCTTTGAATATGGACCGGTGAGGTAATTCCTTGGTAATACTTTATCACACATTCCACCGAGAGTGATTTTCCACTTAAGACCTTGCAAAAATATTTCCATTTCTGTTCTTGGCTAACCAGCATCTCAATGGCAGTGGAAATATATGGACTGTGGCCAGATACATAAAGTCAGTATGATGCTATTGTTCCTGAATATTCAAAAATGGTTTGTTATATCGTTAAGGAGTTTGATTCTTTCAACAAAATTTTGCATTAAACTCCATTTTGGAAAATCTGTAGTTTATTACAAAAGCCCATTATCATCTTACTGCGTATTACCATCTATTGGCTACTTCTTCGTATTGCAAGTATATTCCCAAATCCAGAAAGCTTGCTTCACCAATTCTATTGTTGCTAGTAGTGGCAAAAAGATACAGCATTCGGGGTCAAGAGCAAAACTTGGTAAGAGCAATTTTTCTCCTCTTTTTGTAAGCATACCAATGATTAGCTAGTGCCTAAGGCATTAAACTGCTAAGCAGAGCCTGCTGGTTCAAGCCCACCAGCCACTCTTGGAAGGAAGGTTGAGCAATCTACTTCCGTAGTGATATGGCCTAGGAAACCCAAGGACAGGTTGCTATGAGTTGAATCCGACTCGACAACGGTGTGTTTGGTTTTTGGTTTTGAAATGGCCAAAATGTGAGTTACCTCTGTGTTTATTTTCACATTGGAATGGACTTTTGAGTTGGCTGAGGAGTCAGGAAATTTTCCTTTCTAGCAAGCACCATGTTAAATACCCAGATGACTAAGGCACAGCTGCCATCTGTGATCAGCTCACAATTGATCCAGAGAAAATAATCATAAATCAATGTGCTATGCGCTACAAATAGAGTGCAGAAGGAGCAGCAGCTTTTCTGCTAGGGACTGTGGGGAAGACATTACAAAGAAGGTGATGTTTGAACTCAGTTGGAAATCTGAGTTCTTTAGGTGGCTAAAGGAGTCAGGAACGCTTCATCTAATAATGAAAAAGTCTACAGTGTTCTGGATTAATAGTAAGTGGCTTGTGACTGGAGGAATAATGTACTAGACCAAACACCAAAAACCAAACTCACTGCCCTGGAGTCAGATCTGACTCCTAGCGACCCCTCCTTGGGTTTCTGAGGTGGTATCTCTAAGGAAGTTGATTGCTCAATCTTCCTTCTGAGGAGTGGCTGTTGGGTTTGAACTGCCAGCCTTCTGGTTAGCAGTCAAATGCCTTAGGCACTATGTCACCAGAGCTCCTAAGGCCAAATAGGAAGGTTTATTTATTTATTTTGGTAATTCAGGCAATTCTCTCAGTTATTTACTTATTTGTTTTAAATGTCAATTTAAATGTGTATTATCAACAAAATGGTTATAATAGATGGAACATATAGAGAATAACTAGGCAGCCATTACTATAATCCTGGAAAAAGATGGTTAAGCAAGTAATCTAAGGCAGTTGCATGAGAATGGAGAGGCAATGGGACCTAGCAGACACTGGTGGACAATGGGCTGTATGGAGTGACAGTGAAGAAGGCAACTCAAGTTTGACTTTTGGTTTGAGTAAATGAGTAAGTGTTGATTCCCTGATTAAAATAGAAAATATGTCAGCAGGTGGAGGCTTGGATCAGGTGATAAATCTTCTTTGGACTTGTTGAGAGAAATTAACTTTCTCTTCTCATTTCTTTGAGTGAAAAAAAAATGCATGTGCCTGGAAGTCAGGGTTTCTTCCAAGAATTTATTTTCAAACAATTTCTTTCACTCGACCAATGTGAGAGAAGAAATAAAGGGATGTAGAACATATGTTTGAAAAGTAAAATAAAAATGAAAAGACATACTGTTGTACTTAAGTCTTACTCCAAGGATTTAGTTGTTTGATACTTAAGAAAAACACAGGTATTGCTTTCTCACTATAAGCAAAATTTTCATTAAAATCCCTAAGTGTTAATAAGATCTCTGTATATGCTTATTTATTGAAGATGGAGCATTTTCAAGCATTGTCCTCTGGGATTCTTTATCCTTTTATGAAAACATCTGATATGATCTTAATTATATTGTTTTAGTTAGTTGTACTAAGGACGTGAATGGAGTTTTATAAATCTTTGCAATTCTGTCACTTAACCCATTAATTAGAAAATAGGAAGACCTCAAAAATATTTGTGAATTGTAGTACCCATTAAGTAATTAATGCACAAATTACAAATCATTTAATCTATTCAAAGATCTTTACTTCCTAATTTTAAAAATATTACATTGTAACTTTGTAAAATAAAAAATTTGTTTATATTCCATTTAAAATAAAATAGCACACATATTATGAACCCTTTTAAACTGTTCAAATGCAACTTTTAAACATGTAACTGGTTTGTGTTCTTGAGGTACTCTATCATATCATACTATTTTTTATAATACTTTTTGCAAGCTGTCATTATTTTGATTATTTACAAGAAGGTTGGGCAATCCTACTTCCGTAGTGATACTGCCTCGGAAACCCAAGGAGGGGTCACTATGAGTCAGGGCTGACTCGACGGCACATAACAACAACAACAACAACAACAACAACTTGTTTTGTATATCTTTTCTCCTTAAATATAGTTTTATCAAAACTTATCATCAGTGCTCAGGATAGTGCCTGGCTCACAGTTAGGTTCTCAGTATATTTATCTTGACTGAAACAATTTAAGAATTTAAAAAATTAGTTCCTATAACTGAATAGGAAGAAATAAATCAGGACTATTTGATACATATGTATTTATATCCCTGATGGCACAATGATTAAGCATTAGACTGCTAATCGAAAGGTCAGTAGTTTGAACCCACTGGGCCCTTTGTGGGAGAAAAGACTCAACAATCTGCACCTGTAATGATTAAATCCAAAAACCAAGCTCACTACCATTTAGTCGATTCCAACTTATAGTGACCTCCATTGGGTTTCTTAGGTGGTAAACCTTTATGGAAGTAGATAGCCCCATCTTACTTCCAAAGAGTAGCTGGTAGGCTTGAACTGCCAATCTTGTGGTTAGCAGTCAAATGTGTTAGGCATTAAGCCACCAGAGCTCCCCATAAGGTAGTTCTACTTTTTCGTATAGGGTCATTATGAGTCAAAATTAACTTGACGGCACACAACATAATTGTTATGAATAAAGTCTTACCTATGTTCTACTGATTAAAAAAAGTAGTGTTTAGAATTTCACATTGCCAGGCACTATACCAAACTCACTGCCATCAAGTCAGTTCTGACTCATAGAGACCCCCTTTGGGTTTCCAAGGCAGTAAATCTTTATGGAAGTAGATTTCCCAGTCTTCCTTCCACAGAGTGGCTGGTGGGTTTGAACTGCCAACCTTCTGGTTCACAAATACCTTAGGCATTACACCACCAGAGTAAACTATGCCAAACCACAGACAAAAAAGGATGTTAAATAGTATGCATGGCAATTATGAAAATAAGCAAAAATATATTTTCTTCCTCAGTATCTCCAGTATTGACCTCAAAATACTATGAAGAATTGTTTTCTTGAGACACAAGGGGGGTATAAAATTCAATGTTTTCTTTTTTGTTTTCTATGGAAATTTAACCTTCTGTTTTCTATGTGTACACAGAGAAATAAATGTCACATTATTAGAATTATTCCAAAGATTTATGTTACACTTCATACTTCAAATAATTCATAGAATAAAATTGTTCCTTTTCTATAAATCCTATTGAAATACCCACAGTATTTTTAAAACAAATGAATAAAAAAATCCTAAATTTCATATAGTATACTAAAATCATCAATAGCCAAGAAGCTTATAAAAAAAGATTATGAGACATCTTTCTTTATAGATACAGATTATGTTATTAAACATTTATAAGCAAATCAATATAGTAGTCCATGTTGTTGTTGTTGTTGTTATGTACTGTTGAGTTGGACCCGACTCATAGGGACCCCTCCCTGGGTTGCCGAGGCAGTATCACTACGGAAGTAGATTGACCAACCTTCCTTCCGAGGAGTGGCTGGTGGATTTGAAACGCCAGCCTTCTGGTTAGCAGTCAAGTGCCTTAGGCACTATGCTACCAGACGAATTTATCAGTAGAAGTAAGTAGAGAATCCAGAAAGAGATCCACACATACGTGAGATTCAAATATGGGAAAGGTAGGATTTCCATTGACTTGGATGGGACAGACATAAATGATGTGGCAAAAGTAGCTTTTGTATGAAAAAGGTAAGCAAAATTGTGTCCCTGCTTCATATCATTTCCAAAAACACATTTCACAGAGATTAATATTTAAATGTAAAAATTAAACAATGAATACCTTAGGAAAAATCTAGGAGACTGCATATATAATCATGAAGTTAAGGATATCTTTTTGTGTGTGTGTGATTTGGGTGAAAATTTACAGAGCAAATTCAATTTCCATACAACAGTTCACATACACTTTGTCTCATGATATTGACTACAATTTACCACAATGCAACAGCTCCCCTCCCACTTCCTCCTGAGAGTTACCTCTTCCCTGTGTCCATCCCTCCATGTACTCCTGCCCCCTGAGCTGCCTCCCTGTGCATAAACAGCCTTTCTTTCTCTCATGATTGTTCTCTCCAAGGAGTGTATCTACCTCAGGTACAACTCATATGCTTGTCTTTTGTTTGGCTGGAAGCCACTGGTGTGGGCTTGAAGGGCAGCTAGGGGCCATAGTCTCAGTGGTTCCACCAGGCTCTATCAGACCAGAAAACCTGGTTTCCTCTTTTTTTTTCCTCCAAATGATTTTGAGTTTTGTTCCACATTGTTCTCCGAAATTAAGGCTATCTTAACCAAGACAAGTAATTCAGAAACAATTATACAACATAAAGCAAAACAAAAACAAAACACTTTGAAGTTGAACAAAGTTAATAGACAAATGATAAATTTAGAAAAAAAGTTTTCAAAATCGATGACAAATGATTCATATTTATACAACAGATTTCAAGAATTCTCAAGAAAAGGATACAAGTCTACAAAAATTGTTCAAAGCTATGAAGAGGTGGTTCAAAAAAGAGCGTAGCCAAAGGCCAAGAAACATATGAAAAAATAGTTAATTCCACTACTAGTTAAAGAAATGCAAATTCAGTTATAATATTCTTAAATGTTTACCAGACTGGAAAAATTTTAAGTCTGTAATACCTGTTCTCCACTATGCTGAATATTACTCCCCAATAACAGTGGAAATTTCCAATCTTTTTTGGGAAAACAATTAGGCAATATCTATTAAAGTAAAAAATACACAAGTCTTTGACTGTTGTTGTGCTATTGTGAGGTGCCATTGAATCAGCTCCAACTCATAGTGACCCTATCTATGTACAACAGAATGAAACACCACCTGGTCCTGTGCCAACTTCATGATCCTTGCTGTACTTGAGCCCATCACTGCAGCCACTGTACCACTCCATCTCCTTGAGGTCCTTCCCCTTTTTCACTGACCCACAAGTTTTTCTTCACCAACATCACAACTCAAAATCATCAACTCTTCTTTAGTCTTCCTAATTCATTGTCCATGCATATGAGGCGACTGAAAATACCATGGCTTCGGTTAGGCTCACCTTAGTCTCCAAAGAGACATCTTTTCTCTTCAGCACTGTAAACAGGTCACTTGCAGCAGATTTACTAATGCAATACATTGTCTGATTTCTCAACTACTGCCTCTGTTGGTGTTGATTATGGAAACAATTAATACAAAATCTTTGACAATTTCAATCTTTTCTTCATTTATTGTGATGCTGTTTATTGGTCCACTTGTGAGGATTTTCTTTTTCTTTATGTTGAAGTGTAATACATACTGCAGGCTGTAGTTTTTAATCTTCATCACTTAGAGCATCAAGTCATCTTCACTTTCAACAACCAGAGTTGTGTCATCTGCATATCACAGGTTGTTAATGAATCTTCCTCCAATCCTGATGCCACGTTCTTCTTCCTATATTCTAGATTCTGGGATTATTTACCCAGTGTACAGATTAAATAAGTATGGTGAAAGGATACAACCCTGACATACTGCCTTCTTGATTTTAAACCATGCAGTATCTCCTTGTTCAGTTTGAATGACAGCCTCCTGGTCTATGTGCAGGTTCCCCATGAGCACAATTAAGTGTTCTAGAATTCCCATTCTTCTCAATGTTATCATCCATAATTTGTTATGATTCACAAAATAGAATACTTTTGCATAGTAAATAAACACAAGTACACATCTTTCTGCTATTTTTTGCTTTCAGCCAAGATCCATCTGACATCAGCGATGATATCTCTAGTTCTATGTCCTCTTCTGAATCCAGCTTGCATTTCTGGAAGTTCCCTGTCAATATACTGCTGCAACTATTTTTGATTTATCTTCAGCAAGATTTTACTTACATGTGATATTAAGGATATTGTTTGATAATTTACACATTCTGTGGGATCATTTTTCTTTGGAATGGGTACAAATGTGGATCTCTTCCAGTCAGTTGACTAGGTAGCTGTCTTCCAAACTTCTTGGCGTAGATGAATGAGTGCTTCCAGAATGGCATCCATTTGTTGAAACATCTCAATGGGTATTCCATCAATTCCTGGAACCTTATTCTTCACTAATTCCTTCAGTGCAACTTCAACTTCTTCCTCAATAACATTGGTTCTTGATCATATTTGACCTCCTGAAATGGATGAACACCAACCAATTATTTTTAGTATAGTGACTCTGTGTATTCCTTCCATCTTCTTTTGATGTTTCCTGCATCATTCAATGTTTTGCCCATAGAGTCTTTCAATATTGCACTTCAAGGCTTAAATTTTTTCTTCAGGTCTTTCAGTTTAAGAGATGCCAAGCATGTTCTTCCCTTTTTGCTTTCTAACTTCAGGTCTTTGCACATTTCATTATAATAACTGACTTTGTCTTCTCAAGCCTCTACTCTGAGAAGATAGCTCTTCCCCAGTTGTGTTTGGAGCTCTGGTAGCATAGTGGCTAAGACACTTGCTTGCTAACCAGACGGCTGGCGGTTCAAACCCACCAGCCACTCCTCGGAAGGAAGGTTGGGCAATCCTACTTCCGTAGTGATACTGCCTCGGAAACCCAAGGAGGGGTCGCTATGAGTCGGGGCCGACTCGACAGCACACAACAACAACAACAACAACAATCTTCCAGCACAATTTCTAGCAATGTTTGAGGGCTATTCATAAAGTTTTCCAGTAATTTCTGTTTTGGTTATGTAGTGTCACTCTGACAAGAATATACCACAAATGGGATGCCTTGAAGAAACAGGAATTTATTCTCTTACAGTTTGGAGGCTTTAAGTCTGAGTTCAAACTGCCAGGCTCTAGGGGCTGGGTGAAAGCCCTTCAACCATGGGCTTCAGCTCTGCCTCTGGCTCCTAGCCCACTGAAGCTAGAAGCTTTTCTTCACTCAGATAGCTGCTGGCTGCTGAGGCTGACAAGCCCAAGGTGGACAAGTAAAAAGGCACAGTCCCAATGTTACCAAACCACATGTCAGGCCATTAATTAAGTGCATTGGAAGTTCCAAGGTCAACAGAGCATGGCAGGCTGCTGAACAATGACACGGCTACATACAAGGTTCAAGCATGCCATACGCTAGGCTTCTCCCTATGTATAGGAAGCAGACCACATCCCTAAGGCAGCTACTCAGCTGCTCACAACTGATTCCATCATAGACTTGATTACCAGTCTCATCATGGGGAATACTACATCCAGCTGCCCAGCCACTTAACCAGGCCCAGCCAAGTTGATACATAAGCTTAACTACCACAATATCAGACAGTGTTTCACTGCTATTCACTAGGTTTTCACTGGCCAATTTTTTGAGAAGTGGATGTTCCCTTCATTTTTCCAAGTCTGTCTCAGTCTGGAAGCTCTGCTGAAACCTGTTTACCACAGGTGATCCTGCTGGTATTTGAAATACCAGTGGTGGAGCCTCTAGTCTCACAGCAACATGCAAGCCACAACAGAACAACAAACTGAGAGAGGAGTGGTGGACCTCTTTGACTAAGCAATGTTAATTATAGAAAATAGAAGATGCTAAACAAAAATATTTATGTCAAAGATGTACTGAAGGATTGTTCACAGTGGGAAAAGCTGGGAAATGAAGTCAATTTTCAGAGCAAAACAAGATGCAAAAAAATTGTGTGCAAAAATGAGGATAAAAATGTATATGTATAAATATGGAAGATATTCATATAGATACAGTTATCTATTACATATGTATATTTGTATGTGTGTACACATGCATATTTAGATGTTTTTATTAACATGGAAAAACTAGAACAAAAATAATACATACATGATAACAACATAGATTATATCGGATAGGAATAGGTCATGTTGGAGAAAGGGAGAGTACAGAGAAAGTAAAAACAAATAATATAAATTTTTAGATTTAAAATATTAGAACATGTCAGTAGTAGTGCTGTGATCCAATTCATGTAAAATTACATATGTGATTTTTTAAAAAAAGAATTATTATCTTTTTTTTAAAAAAAGGGCTTGTTTTACATTCGACGTAACATGTACATTTAGTTTCATTCCCCATTCACCATGTCCAACCATAATCCAGTCTCCTCCCCTCCCTACCCTGTAACCATCCCCCTGTGCCCCTCTTATTTATGCACTCCTGTTTGTCCAGCATTTCCTCAATTTGAATGTTGGTCCTCTGGTGTCCCATGGTCTGTTGCTCTAAGGGATGTATTCCCATAGAATATGTGAGTGTGTCATCCTGGGTTGAGTGGTCTGTGTGTACATCTTGTTAACTATTGGACTGAGAGCCCACCCCTGGAAGTGAGTTTTATTCCAGGTGCAGAATGTATTCCAGGGCCATAGTATTGGGGGTCTCACCAGACTTCATCTGACTGGTAATTCTGGTCATTATTGAGCTTTTGGATTTTGTTCCATGTTTTCCCTCCCACTCTATCCAGGATCTCCAGATTTGATCCTTTCTTGAGTGGTTGGCATTGGTAGCTGGGCACCATCCAGTTCTGGTCTCAAGGGCCATCATGTCTTGGGGCTGATTACTTCTAAATGCCCTTTATGTGTATGTGTGTGTGTGTGTGTATGTGTGTGTGTGTGTTCTTCTTCACTTCTGATGCTAGGAGACCATTAGTTGCATCTTAGATGGCCGCTTGAAAGCTTTTCAGACCCCAGTTGTTACTCACCAATGTAGGATGTACAGCAACGCTTTTATGTATTTTGTTGTGCCAATTGAGTCTGGTATCCCCCAGTACTATCGTCTTGAGGCAGTAGATCTATTGGAGCTCTCTCACATAGTGTCTGGTTGTCTATGAGGGATTACTCTGTGTCTGTCTTCTATTGTTTCTGTAAGGACTGCAGGTATTTTGTATCACTGGTGTCTATGCAAGATTAGCCTCAGCTGAATCTATCCTTGGTCTAGAGTATATTTCTGTTCACTGATCCCCGTCTGATCATCTCAGGTGTTTATGTGTTTATCTGTATAGCCTAGTGTTTGGAGTTAATGGTAATGTGGTCTTGTAGACACATTGGTTGGTATTAGCATCTGCATCTATCTCTTATGTTCTCATGTGCACATTTCGGTGTCCTCCCATTTCCTAATATTATTATGGTGGTCATATATCCTTCTCATATATCCCTCCCCCTACCCATAAGCATATAGAATCTACAAAACAGAACAAAACCTCCTCCCAGAAGGGAATCAGAAGTTTGTGGTATCTACTTTAATTTTATTTGGGAGATATAAACTATGTTGAATCATACTGTGTCCTGAATCTTTTTTATTCTGGAACTAGAGTTGTTATTCACTGTATTCTCAAATATTTTAGAGCAATTTTGCCTTGTTGTTTAAACAAGAACAATTCATACATTTCTAGCCAGTATTGAAAACACTGTGGATGATTTATCTAGATGTCATAGGTAGAATAAAGTATTCAATTATTATTGTAGTTGACAGCTGCCCTCATGTTGGTCTCTGACTCATGTCAACCCATGAACACCAGAATGAAAAAAATGCTTATCTGTCCTATGCCATCCTCATGTTCGGTTGGGAAACTAACCATTGTAATCCATTGGGTTTCCATAGACTGAGCTTTAGAAGTAGATCTCCAGGCCTTTGTTCATACCCAGCTTTAGTCTGGAACTTGCACTGAAACCTATTTAACATCATAGCAACATGCACACCTTCATTGACAGATAGTTGGTGGCTCTGCATAAGTCTATTGGCTGGGAATCAAAATTCTACCTCTGAACCACCACTGCCTTCTAGTTATTATTACTATCATCAAAAAGAAGTTTGAGATAAATTTAATGTGTGGTGCTCAGAAAGCATGATAGCAGCATTTCTTTGGATTATTAAACCAGAAGTTTTCTTTCCTGGTTGTGCCAGGATTCTTCTTGTGGCTAGGGCTAGTCATTCTTCATAATTAAACAAAATAAAAAAGTCTTTGTAGAGAGCTGTTTCTGATTATTAATATGTCAATTTGTTATTTTCCAAAGTGATCTGAGTGAATCAATTTTCACAAAAGACAGCCAATCATGTTGATCTAATATTTTAGCCATTCAGAGTTTAGCTCTTGAGCACTTCATACATAAATGTAGTTGAGTATTAAGTTAGGATAAGAAAAGGATTCTGAGCAGAGCTCCTAAAGTCAATGCCACACAGTTTATACATTTTGTTCATAGAACCCTCCTCAGGGTGCATTCCTTCCTTTCAATAATGTTCATTTTTTTAGTTTAGTTGCACAAAAAATTGTAAAAAGCAAATTGAAAGGAAGGGAAAGACTATTACAGATAGCAGCATTCAGACGTTCATATGTTTAAGAGCTCATAATCTTTGCTTCAGTTTCTTCATCTGTGAAATGATGACAAAATGATACTCATCTAATGGCATAAAGTAAGACTGTAAAGTGCTTACAGAGTGCCTAGCACATATAAACTATGTTAGCTTACTACCATTAGCTATTTTTGTTATGGAGACACTGGGTCATGCAAATGGTTAAGTGCTCAGCTGCTAACCAGAAAATTGGAGATGCCTCAAAGGAATGACCTAGCTGTTTATTTCCTAACAAGAACCTTTGAAAACTTTATGGAGCACAGTTCTACTCTGACACACATGAGGTCAACATGAATCTAAATTGACTTCATGGCAACTGTTCTATTATTACTATTATTGTTACAGGCACACTGCAGCCATTAACATTTACATAATTTGATGAAAGTAAACACAGCAAAATGAGCTTCTGTAACAATTTCCACACATAGTGTTCAGTGACATGAGTTACATCATTCAATTTGTGTCAACATTCTTATTATTTCCATTGTAGTTGTTCCACTCCCATGAATTCTCACTTACCCTCAACCTTCTCATCTATGTTTTAGAGTAACTGTTGTCCATTTATATAATATAAACAAATTTGTCAAAGAGCTCTTGTTTTGGTTACCTTTGTGCTACTCTAACAGGAAATACCACAAATGGGATGCTTTAACAAACAGGAGTTTATTCTTCTATAGTTTTGGAGGCTTAGTCTGAGTTCACAGTGGCAGGCTCTAGGGGCTGGGTGAATGCCCCTTGAACTTGGGCTTCAGCTCTGCCTCTTGCTTCTGGCCCACTGGAAGCTTTTCATCACTCAGGCAGGTGCTAGCTGCTGAGGCTGACAAGCCCAAGGTTGACAAATAAAATGGCACAATCCCGCCAGTACCAAACCACATGGCCATTGATACAAGTCCTGAAAAAATCCCAAGATCGGCAGGGCAACATGGCAGGCTGCTTAACAATGACTTGACTACATGCAGGGTTCAAGTGTGGCATAAGCTGGAGACCTTTCTTAAAGTCACTTCTTATATAATGGAAGCAGCCCACATCCCTAAAGCCACTCCAGCAGATTCCACCGTGGAATTAATTACCAATCTCACCATGGAGAATAACTACATCCAGCTGCCCAGCCAGCACTCAACCAGGCCCAGCCAAGTTGACATACAACCTTAAGCACGACAGCTGTGTTCTCAATGTGAAATTCTTTACTTTTTGAGCTAAACTGTTATTTAGTTAAAAGGTGATTTCAAGCATATTTTCTATTCAAAGTTTAAAGAGTGTCTCAGGACAATTGTCTCAAGGATTCCTCAAGTCTCAATGGGTCCAATAAGTCTGGATTCTTTGAAAACTTATAGTTCTAATCTACATTTTTCCCCTTTTCTATCAGGATCCATCTATTCTGACCCTGATTAGAACATTCAATAGTGTTAGCCAGGCACCACCAATTCTTTTGGTCTAAAGTAGTTGAAGCCATGGTTCACGGGGGACAATTAGTCCTATAGACTGATTCCTTCTGTAATTCTTGTTATTTCTTCATTGTCTTTTTCTCCAGATGGATAGAGATCAATAACTGTGTCTTAGATGACAGCTCATGAACTTTTAAGGTCCCAGAAACTACTTACCATACTAGGATGAAGAACTTGAACTTTTTGAACTATTTTATGCCAATTGACTGAACTGACTCACATGAATATAAATCTAAGATTTCAAACCAAGTAAACTAATCTCATGATGTGCTTGATTATGTCTAAGAAGTAGTACATCCATAGACCTTATTTGTTTCATTGTGTTTGCACACACAGACATATATACACATATACACATTGCAAAAAGGGCAAGGAGGCCACATGTTCTGACCTCCTCTAATCCCACAAGAGGAAGACAGAATCACCATCAATAGCCCAAGGCCTATTCCTGCGAGACCAGACATGCTGTCTCCCTCCAGCTCTTTCTCCAGCTGTTCCTCCCAATGTACCCACCACCTCCTGGGTTCGATAATTTGCTGCAGTGGCCACACAGAACTCACAGATTATGGGGTTTATTAGGGAAGCACCAGGCTACAATTCAAGTTCAGAAAAAAAAAAAAATGTTCGGTCTCTCTCCCAGCCCACTATCTCTCAGCCAAGTCTCTCACAGTCTCTCCCCTAGCAGTGCATGTCCCTTGTGTCGAACTCAGTAATGGGTGTCTCTCGCATCTCTTTCCCAGCAGGATGTGTCTCTTTCAGGAGTGCGTGGCTCTTTCAGCAGTACGTCTTCCTCAAACAGTAGTTAGAGAGAGAGTTCTGCCTCTAGGAGGGCTCCTTTTGAGCCCAGCAGAGTGGCTGAACCAACCAATCATAACATCAGAATTCTAAACACCTGAGAGAGAGTGAGAACCTCCCAGAACATTGTTTAGTGTCATTCCCAACAAAAATACCCCAGGTGGACAACTTTAGCAATCAGGAGCTCCTCAGTTGCTCATGGCAAATTCCACCTCGGAGTTTACAAAGACTTATGGGCAGAAAGGCCACACTAAGTAATTTACTACACTGCACACATCTATACAACTATATCTTTAACTATCATCAGATAAGGTGTTATGAAAGATTTTTTCCCTATCTGTAGATTGTCTTTTCAATATTTTGACCAACATAATATTTAATTTTTATGAGGTCTCAGTTATCTAATTTGTCTTCTGCTCTTTGTGCATGTTCTTGTAGCTGTGTTTGATAAACTATCATTTAAAAAATGAGGTATGATAATTTTGCCTCTAGTTTTATTCTAAGAAAATTATAGTTTTAGCTTTAACATTTAGGTCCTTGATCCATTTTGAATTAGTTTTTGTGTATAATGTAAAGTATGGATCTTGCTTCATTTTTCTGCATGTCAATATCCAATTTTGCCAGTGCCATTTGTTTTTTCCCCATTGTATGGACTTTGGCTTCCACAATTTAATGTTTCACAAGGGATAATCTCACATAAAGGTGGGTTCTAAAATTCTACTAAAAATCACACATGACAATTTTAAAAAGTAAAGCAATGTTAGGCTTATTTAATGCAAGGTAAAATGTGTCTACAAAACTTAATGGACTCTGTGAGCGTAACAGGATTATAGCAGTGTCACAGCTCTCAAACCCCATGGAGTGCAGTTCTATTCTGCAATACATGGAGTCACCATGAGTCAAAATCAGCTTGACAGAAACTTATTATTATTATTATCATATTTTACAACAATGGAAAAATTACCCTACAAATGTAGGGAGTTAAGACAACACATATTTATTATGCTACAGTTCTGTAGGTCAGAAGTCTCACTGGGCTAATATCAAGGTCAGCAAAACTGTGTTCCTTCTGCAGTCTCTAGGGAAGAATCTGTGTCATTGTCTTTTCCAACCCTACAAGGCCCGCTACATTCCTTCATCAAATGCTCTTTCCTCTATCTTCAAAACCAGCAGCATAGCATGTTCAGGTTACTCTGATTTTGACACTCCTACTTCCTTGGTAGCACAGTGCCTAAGGCACTTGACTGCTAACCAGAAGGCTGGTGGTTCAAATTCACCAGCCACTCCTCGGAAGGAAGATGGGGCAATCTACTTCCCTAGTGATACTGCCTCGGAAACCCAAGAAGGGGTCGCTATGAATCAGTTCCAGTTGGACGGCACATAACAACAACAACACTTCCCGTTTATAAGGACCCTTGCAATTACATTGGGCCTAACCAGATAATCCTGGGAAAGAAGATTGGGCAATCTACTTCCATAGTGATAACACTTTGCAAACCCAAGGAAGGGTCGCTATGAGTAGGATCTGATTCGATGGCAGTAATTTGACTTTTTTTTTTTTTTTAACCAGATAATCCAGGATAATCTTATCATCTCAGGATTGTTACCTTAATCACATCTGTAAAGCCCCTTTTGTCATTGACCAAACCGAACCAAACTCACTGCCGTGGAGTCGGATCTGACTCATAGTGATCGTTCCTTGGGTTTCCGAGGCATTATCACTATGGAAGTAGATTGCCCAGTCTTTCTTCCGAGGAGTGGCTGGTGGGTTTGAACTGCCAGCCTTATCATTAGCAGTCAAATGCCTTAGGCACTACACTACCATTAAGTACCATGTTAACAAGTTTTGGGGATTAGCCCTGAACATTTGGTGGAGGGATCATTATTCTACCTAGTAGGATGCCACTTCCCCAAAGTCAAATAGCAAATAGATGTCAGGTTTTCGCTCAAAATCTTGTAGTATGTTTTTGGGATGATGGAATGTTTTAAAATTAGATTGTGATATTGTATCTACAACTCTGAATAGTCTAAAAAACACTGACTTTTACATTTTAAATGAGTGAATTTTTTTTGGTGAAATGTAATTTGATTCAGTTTGCAAAATACCAAATAGTGTGATACTAGGACTACAATAGATAATTTTTTAGTTTCTCAATTTTGTTTTGTTTTGTTTAACATCTCATGTGTGGAAAGAATAGTGTTAGTTATTGATGGTGCAAATGATTAATGCACTCAGTTGCTAACTGAAAGATTGGCAGTTCAAGTCCACCAATACGTGCCTTGGAATAAATTCTTGACAATCTATTTCTGAAAAACCCGCTATTGAAAACCCTTTGGAGCGCATTTCTACTCTGACACACATGGGGACTCTATGAGTCACAATCTACTCAGTAACAACTGTTTTTTAGTTTTCAAATATTGCAGAATACCAATTACCTTTTCTTTCCAAAGCAGTAACATTTTCTAGTAAAATATTCCTTTCCAACCATCTCATCGAGGCTGAATGGATCAACTCCTCTCCTCTAAGCACTGGTTGGACATTGCAGGTAAGGCATCAAAAGATCTGGTCCATTGTGTTCCACCCTGCTAGGAATGTGACCAAAGATGGACCGATCAGTGTTCTGTCCAAGTATTATACTGATTGAAATAAGAGGGTATGATCTTTTGTATCCCTAGTTGAGTTGATTTTTTTTTCTTCAAAAAATACATAAATCTGGAACCACTGGCAGCTATATTTTCACTCCTAACATTCTTTCACTATCCCAGCTGTAACAGAGAATTAAAACAATCAAAGCTAGGAGAAAAACAGATGGAAGAAAAGGGCCTTGTGTCTTCCAAATTCCAACTTCCAATGCTCACAAGGCCAGATTCACCTGCCTTCTTGTTGCTGTGATATTACTCACATTGATAGGAGCTGGGTTTGACACTTGGAAAAGTTCTGTTCTCAACTACCTTAGAGAACAGTTGAGAAGAAAAAATATAAAGGTTGGGAAGTTAAAAATCAATTTAAGACTTAAAATAAATATGAAAATAAGAATGTTTTTGATTTATTTCCAAATGATCAATATGGAAAAAGATTTTCATGAATATAATTCCCAAACCAAACCCACCGCCAGTGACTCACAGCAGCCCTATAGGACAGAGGAGAATTGTCCCATAGGGTTTCCAAGGGTGTGAATCTTCACAGATACAGATTGCCACTGCTTTCTCCCACAGAGTGGCTGATGTGTTTGGACTGCCAATATTTGGGTTAACAGCTGAATGCTTTAACCACTGCAGCACCAGAGCTCCTTCAAGAACACAATCCTCCCCCCCCCAAAAAAAAAAAAAAATCCACTATCATCAAGTCAATTCTGACTCATAGAGACCGCTGTTGGGTTTGCAAGTCTGTAAATCTTTACAGAAGTAGATCACCTCATCTTCCTTCCATGGAGCAGATGTTGGGTTTGAACTGCTGACCTGGTTCAACCAAATGCCACACTTGCTACACCACCAGAGCTCCTTTTCATGAATCCAAAGGAGAGGGAAAATACTGTGACATGGGTAATCTGGGAGGGATTTCTGGAGGTAGAGAGTCAAGACTACTGCTGGACTATGAAAAATAGGTATCTTTTTCTTCTATGATCAACAAAGCAACTGACATTTTTGAATTAATCAGCTCATGGAAGATGAATGGAATGTTATCTGGGAGGATGGGACCCTGGTTAATGTAGCAGAAACCTCTTAGTCTTTTTTTTTTTTTTAATAATTAACCCAAGTTCCAGTAATCCTCTAATTACATTTGTGTAGCTTTGTTGTCTTATTTTATTTTGAACCCTGACCTTGACTCATGAAACTGTTTTTTAACATGGAAATAACTGACAAAGTTTCTCTAAAAGTTGCCTAGTTTTACATAATTCATCTGTTTCTTATGAATTCCTTTTCTAACACATATCCCTGGGTAGTAATTTTTATAAATTGTGAAATCCCTGTGGGAAAGACCATAATGTTAGCTACCTCAACAATGAACTTAAATAGTCCTTAAGAGCCTTATATCAAGAGATTTTTGTTTTCTCATTAAGGAAGAAGAAAATAGAAATTTAGCTTTCTAGCAGTTAGAATTCTCTTCATTAGGACTTGCCACCAATATCCTGAAAATTATATTTCCTTTGGTTTCTTCTGAATACTTATTATAAAACTCTGAGCAAAATAGTTTGCTTGTAGAATATTAGGGCAGAAAAAAAGTCTCTAAAATTATTAATCCAACACACATATTAAAAAATGCTGACATTGAGATCCTGAGAAGCTGAAAGACTTTCCAAAGTGAAACTGAGCCACAGCTGGAACAAAAATATCTTAATTCCAGGAGCATGGATTCTTGGATGACTCCATGTTCCTCTACTTGAGAAACATCATAAAAATATTGTTTAACTCAAAGTATGATAGAGAAGATTTTCATTTTAGTCTTGCTTCGGCCAGCACAAACATCTATACTTGATCAGAAATTGAAAGCACCTTATGTTTTTGTCTTGTGTTTATTTTGGTGTCTTCTAAAATGTTCATGCCAAAAACCAAATTCACTGCCATCGAGTCATAGCTGACTCATAGAGACCCCACTTGAGTTTCCGAGGCAGTAAGTCTTTACAGAAATAGATTGGCCCTTTTTCCTTCCAAGGAAGGAAATGTTCATAGGCAAGAAAAATAATGTCAAACTTTTATAGCACATGAATTACAAATATTTGGATGACTATCTTAAAAAAAAAAAAAGAATAAAATTTAGAATGGAATGACATTTCTTAAAAGACATGAAATCTAGAATTTATAGCACAAGACTCAAAAATTGTAGACAACATAAAGAATTGTGAAGCATCAAAATCAACAGCAAAATGATAAATTTGGAAATTCTAAAGTCATATCAACTCGAGATTAGATCAGATATGGGTTGGTGCTCTGTCAAGATTTTGATCCTAGTAGTCCTACTTTCAGCAGGGCAGGAGTTATAATTATCAGGACAGTCCAGCCCAGCCAATGGGAGCTTCAGAGTTCATTTAACCCCATGATGATGTACACATATGATTTTATGAGTGTTATGAAGTGAATTACATCAGGAAGCACTGATCTATAATAAGCAAAGAGTTCTTGTGAACTATCATGAAAAAGACAAACGGTCCAACAGAAATTAGGAAAAGGCCATGAAGGACAATTAGACAGCATATCCAAAGTGTCCATATAAAAAGACTTCAGACTTTAGTAGTTACACAGGTAAAAATTAGATTAAAAATTAGATATCTCTTTATACCCATAAGGACTAGTGAAAATTTAAAAAATTCACTGATGCTTAGTGCTGGCAGAGATACAAAGTGTAGAATATTTTCATTCACTGCTGGTGGTAATAAGAAACACCAGACTTTTTTTGGAAAAGTGATCTGTGATCTGGGAAATCTGTTAAACTTTAAAATATGCTTATCTTTTGACGTAACAGTTCCACTCTTGGAAATATATTCCATAAAACAAAGTTATCTGTGCCTATTTCTACACTTACACACACAGACACACACATTCAAAGATGTGCATTGCATTACTATGCATTATTTATCCTAGTACTAAACACCAGGAACAAAAATAAACAAATTAACAAATATTAATAGAGAAATGCTTAATTTAGTATAAAAATATAAAATACAACAAAGCTTGTTATAAAAGATAAATATCCAAGAAAAGACTATAAGAATGAGAAATGATGACATTCATAAAATGCCAGCACTAAATCTACTAATATTGATTTTCTTATAATGAGATGAATAACTTTTTCATGTAATATTTAGAGTAATAACATTTTTTATCTATATAATTACATTTTAGAAGACAGCAACATAACTTGCCTTCTGTGGTGGTTACGTTTGTGTGTCAACTGACTGGGCTTGGTTGAGTGGCTGGGCAGCTGAATGGAGTTATTCCCCATGGTGAGATTAGTAATTAACTCCATGGCGGAATCTATTGGAGCACCAGAGTAGCTGCTTTGGGTATGTGGTCTACCTCCCATACATAAGAAACAGCTTTTGGGATGGTCTCTAGTTTACGGCACGCTTGAACCCTGCATGTAGCTGTGTCATTGTTCAGCAGCCTGCCATGCTCTGCCAACCTTGGAACTTTCAATAGACTTGAATTAATGTCCTGCAGTGTGGTTTGGTAACATCTGAACTGTGCCTTTTTACTTGCCAACTTTGGCCTTGTCAGCCAGCAGCTATATGAATGAAGAAAAGCCTCTAGCTCCAGTGGGCTGGGAGCAAGAGGCAGAGCTGAAGGCCAAGGCTGAGGGGCTTTTACTCAGTGCCTAGAGCTTGGCATTTTGAACTAAGGCTTAAAGCCTCCAAGCTGTAAGAGAATAAACTCCTGCTTGTTAAGGCCATCCCATTTGTGGCATATTCCTGTCAGAGTGGCACTAGGTAACCAGAACACCTTCTGTTTCCTCTTTACCAGGTCACCTGGCCACAGCTGGTACCAGGAGAAACCTGTCTGGTGGAAGCTGAATATCTGGAGAGGATGCAGGTGCTGTGGAAGACATCAGTCCAGACAGAAAGAACAGGGGAAACACTCCTGGCTTTTCCTTTCATCCCACCCTCCAATTTCCTTAGTATCTTTAATTGACTGAATCCACCCAGGAAGGCAGCCTGTAGGAAGTACTCCCTACCAAAGAGCAGACCAGGGTAAGACCAAGGCAAATGTCCAAGAGCAAATGGGCCCAGGGATAGCATACCTTCCCTTTGGATAAGATAGTAAATCTGTATTAGTTTTCATCATCTCTTCTCATCAACTCCAAGACTTTCCCCTACTTAATCTTCAGATTTAGATTTGTTAATTTTTAAAAGAGCCTCTTTTGTAATTAAATTTTTGTGGGAGAAAATTTTCTTTTCTGTTTGAAGAGCAATTTTAAATGTGATTTTAAGTTCTATTAACTGTGCTACCCACCATCTTTTTCAATACCATATCTTTGCCATTCTTTATCATTTTTATTTTGTTATTTATTAATTTTTTTTCTTTTGCTCTCATTCATAATTTATCTCTTAGGTAAGTGGCACATTCATTAAACCATTGCTTTATTCTTTCATAGCATCTTGTCTTTAACACAAAGGGAAGAATTCCAATGAATTCCCCAAATTCAATGAATTTCCCAAAGCAAAATTTGGACTAGATAGCTAACAGGACTGTGAATATTCTATGAGAGACATCAATTTATTTATTTAACAAATATATTTAGAGAGAAAATTGTTACTAGGCACTCTCCCAGGTGCATGAGATATTGAGATGAACACACCACTCTTATTGCCCTGTGGTGACTACAGATTAGTAGGGGACAAAGAGAGATGAATAAAAAAATATGCATATAATATGATGTCAAGTAATGGTAAGTTCTGTGAAGACAGAGAAAGCAAGAATGAGAATAGGGAACATGTAAGAGTGGAGTGTGGAGCTATTTTAGCTAGGACAGTCCAGGATGCCTTTCTGAGAAGGTCTAGGCAAAAGACACTTCTGAGGGAGTAACAGTTTTGGGGTGCTTGAGGAAAGCCACAAGGTAAAAGTAGCCAAGGCTTGGTAAGTAAAGAGGAGAGTGTTTAAGATGAGAAAGGAGAGAGATCTCCTAGGCTTCCCTGGCCATACTGAAGAGTTGAGATTTTATTCTCAGTGTAATCATGGGAAACCGTTGAAAGGATTTACCTAGAGAAGGAGATGATTTGATTTGTACTTTTTAAAGATTTTTCTGACTGTTGAGTGGGGAATAATCTATAAGAAGGCAAGGATAGAAGTAGGGGAACTGAGTATAGGGGGTGGGTGAGGGTTGAAAGGGAAACTAACATAGGAGTTAAAGAAAGAAAAAGAGGAAGCTGTGTCTTTGACTTGAGAGTAGCAATGGAACAAATTAGTTATTGTCAGGTAATATAGTACTTGATATGGAGAAGTTTTTATTCATTCTATTGTTATCATCAAGTCTATTTTAGAAGAGAAGAGCCATATATTCAGACATAAAGCAAAAAGGACAATGAGTAGAAATGATTCTCTTCCAAACCATGCAAAGCTAATTTAGCAAGTAACAAAAAAAAGTTAATGTACTAGTCTTTATAAAGAGGCTATAGAGGAGCTCCTATAAATTGGTAAGAAAAAGATAAGCAACTCAATAGAAAAATGGAGAAGAGGAACTAAGAGGAAGACTGTATAGTTAATAAACATATGAAAATAAGCTTGGCATTATTGTTTAATCAGGCAAATGCAAATTAAAACCACAGGAGGTAATATGTCACCTAACTGGCAGAAATTCAAGGTTTAATTCTATTAAATTTTGTCCAAGATATAGACAAATGAGAATGTTTGTACACATTGCTGTTGGAAGTTTATATTGGTAAAAACATGTTTGAAAAACATATTGGTAAAAACAACTTGGTGTTATGTAATAAATTCACAATTGCTGTTCCCCCATGACCTAGTAATTCCACTCCTAGCTATAAATTCTAGAAAAATTGTTCTCAAAGTTTATCCCTGGAGCTGCAGCATCAGGATCACTTGAGACCCCTCTTTGGGTTTCCAAGGCAGTATTACTACAGAAGTAGATTGCCCTAACTTCCCTCCGAGGAGTGTCTGGTGGATTTGAACTGCCAGCCTTCTGGTTAGCTGTCAAATGCGTTAGGCACTATACCATCAGAGCTCCTAGGGAACTTGCTAGAAATGCAAATTCTAGGTCCCAACCTAGACCCATTGAATCAGAAACTCTGGGAATGGGGCCCAAAAATCTATGTTTTAACAAACCCTCCAGGTGACTCTCATACAGCTAAAATGTTAGAACCACTGCACTACAGAAAATTTGCATGTGTGTGCCAGAAAACATGTACAACATGTTCATAGCAGCTCTGCTTGTAACAACAAAAAGCTGAAAACAACCAATATATATATATTAATAATAGAACACAGAAATGTATATTCACACAATGGAATTCTATATAGCAGTGAAATAAATGAACTCTAGCTAAGCACAACATGCATAAATCTTGGAAATATAAAGATTAGTCAAGAAAACAAGGTAGAAAATTGCAAGGCAAGACATAATAATTACATATATTACTAAATGAATATATGTGGTATAATAATATCCTAGGGATGGCAAAACAAAATATGGCAAACTAAGTGACTTATAAGAAAATAAATTGATTATCTCATAGTCTTGAGGATTATAAGAAAAAAAAAAAAAAAACACTGTCTCACGGTCCATATCAACTTGTTGGCCATGCCATACTTTCTCCAAAGTCTTGAGAATAAGATCCTTTTTTGTCCCTCTCAACTTCTAGTAGCCTCACTCATTCCTTGGCTTGTAGATGTACCATCACAAGGCTGTTTCTCTGTATCTCTTCTTTCATAAATTCACCACTTGAATTGCATTAGAATCAACCCTATTCCAATATGACCTTGTGTTAACTGATAACATCTTCAAAGACCCTGTTTCCAAATAAGTCACTTCACAGATTCCCATTATTGTCAAGTCAATTCTGACTCAGAGAACCTAGGGGCAGAGTAGAACTGCCCCATGAGGTTTCCAAGGCTTTAAATTTTTATGGAAACATATTGCCTCATCTTTCTGGTGGATTGGGATTGCCAACCTTTCAGTTAGCATCTGAGCCCTTAGCCAATGTGCCACTAGGGTTACCAGAGTTTAGGATTTCAACCTATCTTTTAGAGAGACACAACACAATTCAATCCGTAACATGTGATGCATATGGTAAAACTATACAAAAGAGTGAGGCAATGATAACTAAAAACTCAGGGAAGTGGTAACTTACAGGAAAGCAGGAAGGTGGGTAAGATCAGGAAGGAATGCTCAGGAGTGTTCAAAATGATGTTAATATTTCATTTCCAAAACTGAGTAAGATGTGAGTTTTCATTGTGATATTGTACTTTATATCTTATGTGTATTTTATAATTTTTGTTTTACTTGCTCAATATTTTCTAATAGTAAAAATGATAAACATATTAATAATAATAGAAATAAAGCAAGTGAACACAAAGACACTATGAAGAAAAAAGAGTGGACCATTTTCCCTGGGGCTCCTGCACTGTCAGGGAGTGTATAAAAAAAGATCAAGAGTAAGGTAGTATTTTTGTTCACATCTCTTCTCCTTTTCCCCTCAACTTTGCTTGTCCTTCATGTACAGCATCAGTAATGAAAATTAACAATTATGTTAATCCCAGAAACCAAACTGATATTTTAAAAATGGATCAAATAGGAAAACGTACAAATAACTAAGATGAATAAGCCTGGAAATGCAGAAAAAAGAATCTTAAAATTTCAAAAAGTTCAAGTACTTTGATTCAATTAAAAACCGTAAGCTCCAGAGAGTGACTGAAGATTTGTCAGCTTGTTCCCTGAGTTTTAATGAGGCAAGAAAGAGCTGCAATCCTTCCAGGAAGAGCAAGAGACAGAGGCTATTTTGTGAACAACATGCACTGTACTTGAGTAAGGCTACAGAAATATTGCCTCCTTGACATAGAATGTGAATAGCTGTTTGTACAGGAAATAGGATTAAAATACATGCTGGCCATCCACATGACACACATAAACTCATTTCAATTCAAGATGAGTAATCATTACAATAAAATATTATTTCGTATATAAGCAGAGGAAATTTCTTTTCTTCTATAATTATATTTAGGTACATAAAGATTGCAAGTTTCAATTACAAAAGGAAGAGTTTAACCATTTCTGTTACATTTGGAACTATGCTATCCTTTGAGTAGTATTTTATTTTGGCAAATAAACAAATGAAGACAGATATGTGTGCACTAAATGGAAACAAACTGATTCTATGGCTAATATTTCAAACAGTATTTTTGAGGTGTGAGTTATTGTACTAACTGCCTAACGTGCTGTTTTGCCTCAGAATAAGATAGTTATCTTCCCTACAGGATGCCAGTTAGGGACAATAGAAACTTTACATTGCTTTGAATTATGCTGAAAAAAAATATATATATATATATATATATATATATATATATGACAAGTATAACAGAAATTAATTTAAAAAAAGTCTTATAAATAAGCATTCAAATAATGGTGGTACAGTATCAACACTGCTGAAGCAGAATAGTTGCTCCTGATATAATTTATGTTGCCTTTTGTAGTTGAAGAGAGCTCTGGTAGCCTAGTGCCTAAGGCATTTGACTGCTCCCCAGAAGTCTGGCGGTTCAAACCCACCAGCCACTGCTAGGAAGGCAGATTGGGCAATCTATTTCCGTAGAGATACACGGAACAAACACAACGGCAACAGCTGTGGTGAAGTGGGATCCAATTCATAGCAACCCCTCCTTGGGTTTCCGAGGCGGTATCTCCCGGAAACCCAAGGAGGAGGGGTCACTGAGTCGGATCTGACGTGAGAGCAGTAAGGTTTTTTTTTTTTTAGTTCTTGTGGTTGAAAACCAAGACCATAAGTATTTTTCTTTAAATGACTTAAATTTTAAAATCTTAAGTTTTTAAATAAATTCATGTTAACTGAAATGCAAAGGGAGGTTAAGGATCTGGAATATCTGGAAGGTCGGACTGAGGGCAGTCAATGACTTCTGAGCAAATTCTGGAAAGGGCATTGAACTTATGTCCTGTAGAAGTCTCTTATCAAATTATGAGGCATTTTCTCAATGCTTTACTTTCACTTGAAGCAGTTTCTCAAGCCAAGTAAGAGATAGCACCAACATCTAACTATATTTCTCTAGAAAACGGGCACATTTTAAAAATAAATTGAAAAGCTTCAAAAAAGCAGATTCCTACTGAAGTCAGCATGGGGGCTCTGGTGGAGTAGTGCCTAAGGCATCTGACTGCTAACCAGAAGGCTGGTGGTTCAAACCCACCAGCCACTCGTGGGAAGGAAGACTGGACAATCTACTTCCACAGTGATACTGCCTTGGAAACCCAAAGAGGGGTCGCTTTATAAGTTGGATCCCACCTGGGCAGTGAGTGAGAGAAGTCAGCATATATTAGCAAAACACAAAAACAAAGCATTTAACTGCATTTCAACACTGAATTAGCAAATATTAAAAATAACTCTAATGAGCGGATGATCAAGAGTGATACATTTGTTGCTGGTAATTGTGTAAAGGGTATAAACCTTGTCAAAATCAGTTTGGTAATAGAAAGTAAGAGTACTAAAGCTTTAATTCATCTACTGTATTTCTAAGCAATCTAACCTAAGGAAAATCTATAAATATAAGAAAAAGACTTAAGGCATAAAGAGGGAAGTAGGCATAAATTAAGAATTTAACAACAACAGATTGCTTAAGCAAATTGTGGCATTAGAAGCCATACAAAATTTCTGAAAAACTATATACTAACATAGAAAAATGTAAATAGTAAAATAGCATAAAAGGGTTAAATAATCCAATCACGATTATGCAACAACACCTTAAAATAATAATAAACAGGGAGGAGTATCAATAAAACTTATAATAGTTGTCTGAAGTGATGGAAGAATGTTTGGTTAGTTTTCCTACCTCTACAGTCTCTAAATTGTTTGTAATGGGACTACAATATTTTTATAAAATGAAAAGCTATTAAACTTGAGGAGGAAGAGGAGATGGTATCTTGGTAAGTACAATGCAGTAGAAGATAAAATGAATTTTCAAATTATATGAAGGTATTTATTCTTACCCTAAGGGGGATTGGTAACCTATATTTTAGACTCAATGTCAGTGTGTCAACATACTTGAAAATGAAGGACAAATGAGAAGCATTCGAACCTATTTAGATTTGACTCTGGAATGTACTAAGGAAGTGTATATATATCTTGTTCAATAACAAATAGTTTTGTGAGTTAACTATGTATGTAGCATCACAATAACAAATAATATTTTACTGAAGATACTTATTTAGATGAACTTCAAAATCATGAGCACTCAGGAGTGGAAGGAAGCAGAGGGAGAATGATGATATTACAGAGAAATCAATTTAGGATTATAAATTGGAAGGCAAGTGAGGGTTCAAGGGGATCCTTTCCATAGATTATTCTAGAAGCTGGGATATTGACATCAGTTAAGAGCTCCATAGTTCTCTACTTACCATGTTTAAGTCTAAACTCACGAAAATGCAGGCAGTCTTTGACTTCCAATGGGGTTCCATTCCAATGAATCTTTTGTAAGTTGGTTCTGACTGAAGTCAAATACGTTTTTCTTTTAGTTTTTATAGCCTACTGTACAACAGTGTTTTAAACAACAGTGTTTTAAACAGTACAGCATAACAGAACATCATTGAGTGAACATCTGAGAAATATAACATCAGCAAGTTACTTACTACAATATTACGTGTAGTATGTATTACTAACCCACCAGCCACTCCTCGGAAGGAAGATGGGGCAATCTACTTCCATAGTGATACTGCCTCGGAAACACAAGGAGGGGTTGCTATGAGTTGGGTCCAATTCAACGGCACATAACAACAACATGTATTACTAAGAAGGTGTACATTGAAAAAAAAAAAAAAAGGATGATTGAAAGTGTGGTTTATCACAACTCAAATATGTTATAAATTGGGGACTACCTGTATATCAGGGTATTATTTTTCCTATTCTTCTCCGTCTTTTATCATACATCAATATTTTACTTTCTATGCTCTGTTTCATAAATGTGTCCATAAAATACACTTTTCATATAACCTCTCTGCTTGAAGAGTTGGTCTTATGCCTATTAGGAAGGCTCCTTAACTCTTTTGCACTGATGACCTGAAATTTCCCATTTCTAATGATATTTTCCATGAAAATGTAACAAAAATCATTTTATTACTTAGACAAATCTGTCTTAAAAGGTAAGTATAATTGAATGTTACCATTCATTTAGATTTTCTTGTTCATTTGTTAAATGAAATGATTTGGTCTAAGCTGTTAAAATTAAAACTTAATATACAAAAAAAAAAAAAAAAATCCTCACAACTGGACCAATAAGCAACATCATGATAAGTGGAGAAAATATTGAAGTTATCAGGAATTCCATTTTATTTGGATTGACAATCAATGCCTGTGGAAACAGCAGTCAAGAAATCAAAATACATACTGCACTAGGCAAATTGTGCTGCAAAAGATCTCTTTAACATGTTAAAGAGCAAAGACATCACTGTGAAGACTAAGGTGAACCTGACCCAAGCTGTGGTATTTTCATAGCCTCATATGCATGTGAGAGTTGGACAATGAATAAGGAAAATTGAAGAAGAACTAATGCATTTGAATTGTGGCACCAGAGAAGAATATTTAAAATACCATGGACTATCTGAAGAAACAACAAATTTGTCTTGTAAGAAGTAGAGCCAGAATGCTCTTTAGAAACAAGAACAACCAGACTTTGTCTAATTATTTTGGTCATGTTATGACAAGGGACAAGTCCCTGGAGAAGGATATCAGTAGAGGATCAGCAAAAAGAGGAAGACCCTCAACTACATGGATTGATACAGTGGCTACAATGATGGGCTCAAGCATAGCAAAAGTTGTGAGGATGGTATACAACTGGGCAGTGTTTCATTCTGTTGTACGTAGGTTCACTGTGAGTCAAAGCTGACTTGACAGCACTTAACAAACAACAACAACAACAATATGTAAACAGCAAAATGCAGGATCTTAAATGTACAAGTTGAAAATATTTTTCAAAGTTAAATATACATTTGAGGTTATGTATTATATATTTCCCTCTAGGCACAGCTTTAGCTACACTCAAGGAATTTTGATTTGTTGTATTTTCATTAGTGATTTTTCAAGTTATCTCTGTAATTTCTTTCTTTTTTCTTTTTTTTTTTTTTTTTTTCCAATCATGATAATCTTCTCCAGGGAATGATCCTTCCACCAACAGGACTAAAGTAGGTGAGATGAAATTTGGTCATTCTTGCTTCCAAGGAACATTCCAGCTACACTTCTTCCGGGATAGATTTATTTGTTCTTCTGGCAGTCCTTGGTATTTTCATTATTCTTTGTCAACACCACAATCCAAAGGCATCAACTCTTCTTTGTTTCTTATTCATTGTCTAGGTTTCACATGCAAATGAGGCAATGGAAAATACCATGGCTTCAGTTAGGTGCACCTTAGTCGCGTAGTGCCTAAGACACTTGACTGCTAAGCAGAAGGCTGGTGGTTCAAACCCACCAGCCACTCCTTGGGAGGCAGGTTGAGCAAACTACTTCCGTAGTGCTACTGCCTTAGAAACCCAAGGAGGGGTTGCTATGAGTCAGGTCTGACTCTGTGGCAAATAACAATACCACAACAACAGTCTTCAAACTGACATCTTTGGTCTTCAACACTTTAAAGAGGTATTTTGCAGCAGATTTACCCAGTGCAATATGATGTCTGATTTCTTGACTGACGTTCCCATGGTTGTTGATTGTGGATCCAAGTGAAATGAATTCCCTTTCAATTTTAATTTTTCTCCATTTACCATAATGTTGCTTATTGGTTCAGTAGTGAGGATTTTTGTTTTCTTTACGTTGAGGTGTAATCTATACTGAAGAATGTAGTCTTTCATTTTCATCAGTAAGTGCTTCAAGTCCTCCTCACTTTCAGCAAGCAAGTTTGTGTCATCTGCATATCTCAGGTTGTTGATGAGTCTTCCTCCAATTCTGATGCTACATTCTTCTTCATATAGTCCAGATTCTTGGTTTATTTGCTCAGCATACAGCTTGAATAAGTATGATGAAAGGATACAACCCTGATACACATCTTTCCTAATTTCAGGCCATTCAGTATCCCCTTGTTCAGTTTGAAATACAGACTGTTGGTCTAAGTACAGGTTCCTCATGAGCACAACAGAATTCCCATTCTTCTCGATGTTATCCATAATTTGTTATGATCTACCCAGTGAAATGCCTTTGCATAGTCAATAAAACACAAGTAAACATCTTTCTAGTATTCTTTGCTTACAGTCAAGGTCCGTCTGACATCAAAAATAATATCCCTAGGTCCACATCCTCTTTTGAATCCTGCTTGAATTTCTGGAAGTTCCTTGTCAATATGCTGCAACCATTTTTGAATAATCTTCAAAAAAAGTTTACTTGTGTGTGATATTAATGCTATTGTTCAATAGTTTCCAAATTCTGTTGGATCATCTTTCTTTGGAATGGGTATAATTATTGATCTCCTCCAATCAGTTGATCAGGAAGCTGTCATCCAAATTTCTTGACATAAATGAATAAGCACCTCCAGTGCTTCATCAGTTTGTTGAAAGCTCTCAATGGGTATTCTGTCAATTCCTGAGTCTTATGTTTTTGCCAATTCCTTCAGTGAATCTTGGACTTCTTCCGTCAATACCAATGGTTTCTAATCATGTAGTACCTCCTGAAATAGTTGAATATTGACCAATTATTTTTGGTACAGTGACTCTGTATTCTTTCCATCTTCTTTTGATGCTTCCTGCATCCTTCAATGTTTTGCCCATAGAATCTTTCAATATTGCCACTCAAGACTTGAATTTTTTTCTTCAGTTCTTTCAGCTTGGAAAATGCTGAATGTATTCTTCCATTTTGGTTTTCTAACTCTAGGTCTTTGCTCATTTTATAATTTGCTATAATACTTTGTCTTCTTGAGCCACCCTTTGAAATCTTCTGTTCAACTCTTTAATTTAATCATTTCCTCTATTCACTTTAACTACTCTATGATCAAAAGCAAGTTTCAGAGTCTCTTCTGGTATCCATTTTGGTCTTTTCTTCCTTTCCTGTCTTTTTAATGACCTTTTTCTTTCTTTGTATATGGTGTTCTTTTTACCATCCCACAACTTGTCTGTTCTTTTGTCATTAGCATTCAGTGCATCAAATCTGCTCTTCAGATGGCTTCTAAGTTCAGGTAGGGTATACTCAAGATCGTATTTTGGCTCTCATGGACTTGTTTTAATTTTCTTCAGCTTCAACTTGAATTTGCATATGAGCAATGTATGGTCTGTTCCACAGTCAGCTTCAAACCTTGTTTTGACTGATGATATTGAGCTTCTCCATCACTTCTTTCCACAGATGTATTTTATCTGATTCCTTTGTATCTCATCTGGCTAGGTTGACATGTATAACCACTGTTTATGTTGTTAAAAAAAATGTACTTGAAATGAGTAAGTCATTTGTCTTGCATAACTCTATCATGCAATCTCTGGCATCATTTCTATCACCACAGTGATATTCTCCAACTACTGATGCTGCTTCTTTATTTCCAAGTTTTGCATTCCAATCACCAGTAATAGTAAGTACATCTCAATTACATATTTGATCAATTTCAGACTGCAGAAGTTGGTAAAAATCTTTAATTTCTTCATCATCTTTGGCTTTCGTGGTTGGTGCATAAACTTGAATAACAGTAGTATCAACTGGTCTTCCTTATAGGCATCTGAATATTATTATCCTGTCACTGACAGCATTATACTTCAGGATAGATCTTGAAACATTCTTTTTGATGAATGCCACACCATTCCTCTTCAATTTGTCATTTCTGGCATAGCAGACTGTATGATTGTCTGGTTCAAAATGGCCAATACCAGTCCATTTCAACTCACTGATGCCTACAATATCAATCTTTTTGCATTCCATTTAATTTTTGACAACTTCTAATTTTACTGGATTAATATGTTATACAATTCATCTTCCAATTTTTAATGAATGTTTGCAGCTGTTTCTTCCCATTTGAGTCTTGCCCCATTAGCAATTGAAGTACCTGAAAGCTTTACTCCATCCACATCATGAAGGTCAGCTCTACTTTGAGGAATCCAGTTCTTCCCTAGTTATATTTTGAGTGCCTTCCAACCTGAGGAGCTCATCTTCCAGCTCTAAATCAGCTCTTTCAGAGCTCTTCAAAAATTTTTCTAGCAATATTTCAGATAGTGTTTTACTGCTATTCATAAGGTTATCTGTGGCCAATTTTTTCAGAAATGGATAGCCAAGTCATGCAGTATGATAAGCTGACAGATGAGTGGTTATAGAATTATATATAGACTCAAAATTCATGAAATATTATATTTTGATGCAAACATACTACAGTCATAAGATGTGTAAGTAGTAGTGTTAGTGGGATTTGTACATTGAGCTCATAATTAAATAAGAGAAATGGTGCATGTAAGCTCAGACTTAGCAGACTCTAGCAACATTTGCTGCATTCCTATGGTATAGTCTGATGGAGTGGAGAGTCAGATTCACTATATCATGTTAATGTAGCAATGGTTTTTAGCTAAGAGTTAATGGACTTGCTTATTACTTGCTTTATTACAAACTGTAAAGGTCAGCAGTGGGAGGAGGAAAATAATGAGATGATCATGTTGGACTTACCAACCAAAAAAAAACCAAATGTACTGCCGTTAAGTTGGATCCAGCTGATAGTGACCCCTCCTTGTGTTTCCAAAGCAGTATCACTATGGAAGTAGATTGCCCAACCTTCCTTCCGAGGAGTGGCTGGTGGGTTTGAACCACCAGCCTTCTGGTTAGCAGTCAAATGCC
>NW_006921653.1:8108109-8116445 GCF_000298275.1 Orycteropus afer afer
TTTTTCAGTTGACTCCAAATGCCATCATGGTACCCTTATTAGAGTGTTGATTCAAGAGAATAAGTGACAAAAGATCCAAATCTGTGTCAGATTGGGTCCAGTATGGATCTGTGAGGAGTCTCATGCTATGGACATTTCCTTAATACCTGAATGCCTAATTGAGATATTTATACTTAGCAGCCAGAAATCTCACGTTGTTTACCTGACCTGTGGAGTATGAAACATAGTTGTAGGAAAGGCCAACTGGAAACTCCTAAAAATGTCTCTCTCTCCAGCCAATGCTGTATTTCGTAAAGTATAAGTCATTCTGAGTGTATACTAAGTACAATGACAGATTTTAGCGCTGGTCTCAATCACGTCAAGCATTGTAAATATACCCTTTCAATTCTGATAAAGGAGGATCATAAATAGTTCACATTTACTGGTAATGGACAGCAGTGTACATTCATGAGATTATCTCAAGTCTCTGGAAGTATAGTGCCTAAGGCACTTGACTACTAAAGAAGGCTAGTGGTTGGCTGGGCAACCTACTTCTGTAGTGATACTGCCTTGGAAACCCAAGGAGGGGTCGCTGTGATTTGGATCAGACTCAACGGCAGTGAGTATCTCAAGGATATGTTAGTTCTTCTGCTCTCTGTCACAATATAGTCTGAAGGGACCTTCCTTGAACATCTGGGCATTCCACAGAATATAGCACTTGTCCAATATATTGATGAATCATGTTAATCAAATCTGTTGAGCAGGAAGTGTCAAGTAATCTGCACATGTGCAAGAACAGGCAGACAAATATCAATAAAGATTCAGGGGATGTACCCTTCTGAGTAAGATTTTAGAGATCAAGTGATATGGATAATGCTGAGACATATCCTCCAAGGTAAAGATTACACTTTCCACGTGCTATCACTAAGAAAGAGAGAGGTCTAATGTTTGGTAAGGCTTTTTGGATTTTGAAGAGAGCACATTCCACATTTGGTTATATAGCTCAAATCTACTTACTGAGTGACTGAGAAGATTACCAGTTTTGAGTAGGGCTCATTGATGGACAAGATGAATAAGCTGATTAAAATTCTGTTTAAAAAAAAAAAAAAAGGTAAATAAGTTACCAGCAAAGGTCAATGGACTTTGTAGTATTAATTTAGGTTCTTCAGATGCTTCCTCAGATGTATTTTTACAGTTGAAGTTGCTGGAAAAAGTGATCTTTGGAAAAATGAAGATGAATATGTGCACAGAGTGAAACATTTCATATGAATCACAACACCTACTGAATAAATTTGCTTCTTGCTGCTACTGTTTGCTTGTTTTTACCAATATTGAAGCTATTCTTTTAAATTAGTGATAGTTAAATAATCAACTGTTGAATCAAATACTATGAGTATTTGTAGCTAAACCCACAATTAAAATATTAAAAATTTATTTATTATCACATCTGAGCTCCCAAAACTTAGGATAACTGGAATTAGTACATTTTAGTGAAATAATAGCAGAATTTGTAACTAAATCAAATTTCTCCTAATTACCTAGCTCTTTAAAACAGCAAATGCTTTAGAAGCATACATTTAAAGTAATTACCTTAAATATAAACATTTAATCTGATATTCAAATGCTATGTTTTATTTTAAATTTAAAACACTGCTTTGAAAGGTGGCTTTGCAAAAAAGATAAATAATTATAACCAGACTTTTATCCATAGAGAAAAGAATGATTTCTAGGTGTACTTGTCAATTGAATCTCATATGAATTATGGTAGTAGACTTTTCCTTTTTATAGTTATGGCCCTTCCACTTTTTTTATTATCAGTCAAAATACTGATATACTTATATAAGTATACTCCCTGTTTGATGTATAGTGAAATCAAAATTATCAGCTGACCAAATATTTGCTTCAGTGCAATAGAACTAAGATGGTTCATTGAGAAAGACACTACTTAGGTGGGATACATTAAAATATAAAGTATTTAAGCTGCATAACTACATCATTAACTTTAAGTTCTTACAAATTTTTCCATATTTCTCCTGAAAAGATTGAGCAGCTTGAGACTTGGCTCAACAATTACTACTGAGCAGTGAGTTTTCCGCAAGCAGAAAGCTTTGAAAATCATTGCAAATAAAGCATAATGTTTTCCATTAAGTTACATTCAAATATCCATGTACTGTACCCTGTAATTAAGTCAAATATCAATTTTAATCATTGCATCCTTAGTACATAATTTCTGTAATGCAATTGCAGCAATATAATATTGAGCAGCTAAAATGCCCTAGTTAAATGGAATTTTAACTGCTGGAAATTGAGACACAGAGAAAATCACCATACCTGCACTCAAGCAGTTAACTCGAGAGATTTATATTTGGGAGAGTGAGGGAAGAGAAACTGGTTTAAGCCAGATATTTAACAAACACAATGTAAGGACAATTTGCTGTTGTTGTTAGATGCCGTCAGGTCCATCTCATTAGAAAACCAATGTCCAAAAAAAAATGAAACACTGTTCCCTCCGGCGCCATCTCACAGTAGTTGCTATTCTTGAGCTCATTGTTGCAGCTACTGTGTCAATCCATCTTGTTGAGGGTCTTGCTCATTTTTGTTGAAGAAGTAGAACTTTTTCCAGCATGATATCCTTTTTCAGAGGCAGGTCCCTCCTGAAAGCATGACCAAAGTACAAGAGACAACATCTTGCCAATTTACAACGCCCCTATTTGTCTATGCCTATGGTTTTGAAGCTCTGATGGTGTAGTGCCTAAGGCATTTGACTACTAACCAGAAGGCTGGTGGTTCAAACCCACAAGTCATTCCTCTGGAAGGAAGACTGGTCAATCTACTTCCATAGACATGTGGGTGGTGGGTGGTCCCTACCATCAAGTTGGATTGGACTCATAGCTACCCCTCCTTGGGTTTCCCAGGCGGTATTACTATGGAAGTAGATTGCCCAAACTTCCTCCATAGACATACCACCTGGGAAACCCAAGGAGGGCCTGCTATGAGTTGGAATCGATTCCATGGCAGTGAGTTTGATTTTGATGGTTTTGAAATATGACTGTGCCTTCATTTTAGTTGGATAGCTAGTAAGGAACTGAAGTTCCTTAAAGATAGGAGTCCCACTCTATTGGTTAAAAACAAAACCTAAAATTAGATTTGAACGCTGTTAACCCAAAAGATAGCAGTGGTTAATTTTTGGCAAAAAGAATACTTTTACTTTGCTAGTTTTCTAAGAAAGGAGGTTGTGCATAGAAAAGCTTTCTTACATAAATTTCAACTTGCCACTCTTCAATTAGAAGCAATTTTAAATGTCAGATTTAAAGTCTATACATCTCACATAAATGTAGCAATTCTGCTGAGCATCGTTTGGCAATAGCTTAACTCTGTTTAAGTCTGGAGGAAAATATTTTGAGTAGAAATAGAAACTGCAAAATAACTGCTACATGTCACCATGTTTTCTTCATATTGACACATTAGTATTTAGGGAAAAATGGTCTGGCCATGTTCTAGATGTTGCTAGACTTAAAAAGTCTTGCTCCTTTCTTCAAGGGGCTGGCTTACAATTCGCACTGACATTGAGCCAAGAAATGGATATCATCCATGAGATGTCATTATGGAGCTGATGGGTTCAAGACCCTTGATGGAATATTTACAATTTTTTTTTAAAGAAAACTTTTGAAGATTCATGAAAAACTCATCTTCTCCTTTAACACAACATGTTCAGTTAAGATATACCAGAGCTGTGATGCAAGTGCCTGCTAAAGCTACTCCTTTTCCTTTAAGAGCGAAGGGAAGTAGTTGCTGGGTACACCTTTCTTGTTAATGGTACAAATCTTTCAGGAAAAAAAAAAAAAAAACTTTGAAACTTTTATTTTGGATTAGGTTCAATAGTTTTGGAATTTTTGATTACTTGAAGGCCAGGCATCCCAATCTGTGTCACAGATACATAATTTATCATGATATTTAAAAGTATGTATATCTGAAATGCCTCTGGAATTTTAATCCAATGCTTAATGACAATATAGTTTGAGCTTTTTCATGTCTTCAAAGTCTTGGTAACAAGACAGAGCTTTCTGGTGCAGTGGCATCACATGAGAGCTTCCTATCTTTTAATGTTCCCTTTCTCACTTTGAATTTTTATACTTTTCCTTTCTGATTTGGTGCTTTTTTTCTTTTCTTTTCTTCCCCCAGGGGTCCTTCACATCACTAATTCTTTCTTTGGTCTTCTTTGTATTTTCTTTTTTTTTTTTTCAAGACTTTATTTCACAGGCCCCCTCCATGGGACCTCGCATGTTTTCTTTGTACCTCTCTTCTTTATGCTCTTTTGTTCATTCTGCCTTCTTTGATTTCTGCTGCTTGAGAAAACCCTTTCAGCCATTTATTTCCTATTTATTGTCTTATTTTCCTTTGTAGCTAGACCCTAGTTAATTTATTACTGGCCTGAATTTTGTCTCAGATGCCTCTAATATTTGCTGCACATAGTGAAAAAGGGGGTGGATAAAGACAAACTTCCTTTAACTGCTGTTGTTTGAATGATAAAAGTTGAGTGGGGGGATTTCAAAGCCTGGGGTTATTTGAGCCTTCCTCTTCCCTAGAGGTCAAGTCAGCTACCATTACAAAGAGGCCTCCATCTTCCTACTTCCTTGCTCTTAACCCTGACAATGGCAACAAGGCCCTTAGATGCAAGCTGATAGAAAATTTTCACTCAGGGAGGATCAGAAAAGAAAAAGGGACCAAGGATTTCTAGGGAACTGGAAGGAGATATGCAAGCTTCTTTAAGGCTTGAAGTGCAGACACATAGTTAAAGGAAAACTGTTGGAAAAAAAACACTCCCTATTTTCCTATTTTGAATGCCTTTTCAATTGTCTCAGTTGTTTTCAGTCTTTCTTCTAGAGAAGCTTGAATAACCTTTCTTATATTGTAATCTTTCTTAGTATCCTGGTTCCTGTATTATGTCAGGTAATTATGAAGAGTTATTATTTTAAGTATGTGATAAAAATCAGAAACCACATTTAAATTTCCCCACTGTTTTCCAGGAATGTGACTGCTGGCTAGAATAAAAGATTCTTATAAAAGGAAGATAGTAACAGAGATACATGTGACGGCAAGCTTAAGGCTTTCTGCATTTTTTTTAGATAGAATTAAATACATTTTTTATAGGAAGGATACCTTAGGGGATATATTTAGAAATAAAATTTACATTTGATTCAACATTTCTATATACTTTATATAACCTCCCTGTGAGAGGACCTCAGGGTTGGCCATGACACCTTGATATATTGGTAGTATTTTATCTTTCATTAAAACTTCTATAGGTAGCTGTTTTGTTTCAGAAGATCCAATTTGACTCATGCTATATCAAAATCCATCTAATATAAATCTTTACGTCTTGCCACAGGGAGAGGCTACCTATGGGCAAGATATTCTATTTTATTACTGTATTAAGTGGCTTCCAGGCTGCCAGAGTTTGTCTTCTTTACATCATCTGATATTAACTTCTTATACTGTTCTTTACATATTAAGCCAAGGAACAGAGTTTTTCTCTGTATTTAATTTACAGGTTCTTTAAGATCCATGCACCCAGGCTATATTTCACATACTTACTTGCCCTGGATGCCTTCTTTCCCTTTATTTTCAACCTCAGTATGGCTGAACTCTCAACTCCTTTATCAAGGTGACCCAAAGGTTGTCTCTTCTATGAAGGCTTTCTTAGCAAACTCCTGACCAGGCAGAATTGTTCAACATTTTATTTATCTCTCTGTATCCTTCACATATTAGAACACCTGAGGTTATGCATGACACAAAAAATAGGCATTAGGTTTTTGTTGGCTGACTGATTAAAAAACCTCCTGAGTGAACCTCTGACCACTTGCAGTTCCTTAAGGAGGTTAGTATGCTGGATTATTTCAAACCTCTGTTCTTTGCTTGGAGCCTCTGGGTGGTGCAAACAGTTAATGTACTTGGCTGCTAAGTGAAAGGTTGGAGGTGGAGTCTACCCAGAGGCACTTCAGAAGAAAGGCCTGGTGATCTACTTCTGAAAACTCAGCCATTGAAAACTCTTTGGATCACAGTTCCGCTCAAACATAGTGGAGTTTACCTTGAGTTGGAGTCGACCTGATGGCAATAGGTGGGGTTCTTTTCTTCTGCATTCTATCTGGCCAATGCGCTGACTAGCACAGTCACTAAAATTAGAAGAAAAAGAAAAAAGAAAAGATAAATAATCAACATTTATCAAGGGTCAATTGTGGTGTTGGTGAAGAATACTGATAATAGTATGAACTGTCAGAAGAACAAACAAATCCATCCTGGAAGAAGTGCAGCCAGAATGCTCCTTAGAAACGAGAACACTCAGACTTCGTCTCACCTTCTTTGGTCATGTGGTCAGAAGGGACCAATCCCTGGAGAAGGATATCATGCTTGGTAAAGTAGAGGGTCAGAGAAAAAGGGTAAGGCCATCAAAAAGATGGACTGAGATACTTCTAATAAGTTAGTTGGAGGAATAGGCAGACAACCTACACAGACCCTCTTCAATAAAGAAAAGAAAAACCAATTGACAGAGATACACAAGATAATCCTGGAGCCCGGAGCTTTGAAAGGAACTATACAGAAGTGGATTAGCCACCAACTAGTGGAAAAGCCTGAATGAAAACAGTGAGTACAGAGACAGTTGGAGCTGCAGATTATCAGCTACTCTGACAAGACCAACAGCCTGAATATTTCCAAGTGGTGTTGGGACCTGAGAATTGACCTAAAGATCAGCCCTGGTAACCAAGGGCTGCAGAGATGACTGTGCTGGTGGTCTAGGACTAAGAAGGGAAACAGCAAGGAGAGAGACAAGCTGAGCTATTGACTTTCTGCTGTCCAGAGAGTGCAGCCATTTTGATTGTTTACACATGGCAGCCATTTTGGCTATTTAAAGTGACTGAGGGCACAGCCATTTTGAATGTTTATCAGTGGCAGCCATTTTGGATATTTAAAATGACCGAGGGTGCAGCCATTTTGAATGTTTACAGGCAGCAGCCATTTTAGATATTGAAAGAGACTGAGGGTGCATCTATTTTGAATGTTTACAAGTGGCAAACATTTTGGATTTTAAAGTGATAGCATTCTCATTCGGATTCCAGGGACCTAAGAATAGGCTGTTTGCCAAGGTTGGCAGGGACATGTGAGAGGCTGACAATTGAAAAGGAAACAGGTGGTGAGTGTATAAGTACTGCCAACTAGTGGACAGAAGAGCACAGCACAGTACCCTGCTCATGTAGATAACATACAAACAAAACAAAGAAAACAAAAATTGTGGGCAAGTCACTCCAACATACAATCACCAATTAAATATAAACACAAAAACATCACAATGCCTTGGAGACAACAGAGCATCACAGTCCACACAAAGAAGCAAGATAAAGCAGGAGAAAAAAGGCCAGGATACCAGGATACAGATTCAAAAAACATCCCTGAAGAACACACAGCATTGGAACTCCTTGATAAGGATTTCAAAAGAATTATATTGAAGTATCTTTGACAAATTGACAGACAGATCAAGGAAAACACAGAGAAACAATTTCAAAAGACAATAGAAGAACAAAATACAAAATAAATGAAAAATTAAAAAAGATACAAAATTTACACACAGAAATCCAGAAGATTAATACTAAATTTTCAGAAATAGATAAGACATTGAAAGGACAAAGGAGCAGAATTGAATCAATGGAAAACAGAATTAGAGAGATTGAAGGCAAATACCTGAACACTTGTTTGGAAAGGGGTAAATTAGAAAAAAGATCAAAACAAAATGAAGAAAGCCTAAGGTTTATGTGGTATACCATCAAAAGGAATAACCTATGTGTCATTGGAATTCCAGAACAAGAAGAGACAAATAAAACCACAGAGAAAATTGTCAAAGATTTGTTGGAAGAATTTTTCTGGTGTGATGAAATATGAGAATATATCCATCCAGGAAGCCCAACAAACCCCAAACAGGATAGACCCCAAAAGAAAATCACCCAGACATATCATCATCAAACTCACGAAAACCAAAGACAAAGAATCATGAGAGTAGCATGAGAAAAACAAAAAGTTACCTACTAGGGGCAACCAATAAGACTAAGCTTGGAGAAGATAATGGGATTGTATATATAAACTCCTGAAAGAGAAAAATTTCCAACCAAGAATTGTGTACCCAGCAAAACTGTCCCTCAAATATGATGGTGAAATTAAGACATTTCCAGATAAGCAGAAATAAAGGGAATATGTTAAAACCAGACCAACCTTACAAGAGATGCTAAAGACAGCCCTTTGGACAGAGAAACAACAACAGCCAACAACAACTGACCATTAACACACATGAAGATATAACCCAGAAACCA
>NW_006921653.1:8116545-8123029 GCF_000298275.1 Orycteropus afer afer
GGGTTTGAACCACCAGCCTTCTGGTTAGCAGTCAAATGCCCTAGGCACTATGCCACCAGAGTTCCCATGTTGGAACGTAGTGAAGAAAAATAAGTGTTAATTCTGATGGGATGGCAAGGACAGATTTAGAGCCAGAAATGGAGCAAATGATCTCCTGGTTTGTTTGTGTGTGTTTGTGTGTGTATGTGTGTGCAGCTTTCATATAAGGGATTGAGTTAGGAAGTGTTTTCTCCTCTTTTGTTTTTGGAAAAGTGTGAGAATAATTGATGTTTATTCTTTCAATGTTTGGTAAAATTTACCAAAAGACAGTTTATAGACAAAGCGTGTAGATATTTAAATCTTGTTATTTTCAGCCATTCTACCTTCTACATCATTATCTTTTAAGTGTGTCTTTTGTAAGTAGCTTCATTTTGTTCCTCCCCCAACCCCTAGTTTAACAGTCTTATCTTTTAACTGGACCATTAGTCATTTATACTTAATGTAATGATAGGTTTAGCTCTCCCATCTTATGCTTTTCATTCATCACATTTATACTATGATTTTTGTTTTCTCTCTGTCTTTTTTAACTTTCCTTTAGGATTTATTGAGTACTTTCTATCATTCCATTTTTACCTCTCAACTATTTTGGAATAAGTGGTTACTCAAGAAAATACAATATGCATTCTTATTAAAGACTAATGTTAAACAATATCTTTATTTATCTTCTCAAAAGACACATGGACTTAAGGTACTTTACTCCATTTATTCTACATTGATTTATAAGTTGCTGTCATTGAGTTATTTAATTATTGTTCTTTTAAAAGATCGCATAAGATAATATTAATTATTAGATTTATCTAAACATTTTCTTTTCATTTATCTTTTTATTCTAGGAGCTCTGGTAGTGTAGTGCCTAAGGCACTTGACTGTCAACCAGAAGGCTGGCAGTTGAAACCCACCAGCTACTCCTCAGAAGGAAGGTTGGGCAATCTACTTCCGTAGAGATATAGCCTTGGAAACCCAAGGAGAGGTCACTATGAGTAGGGTCCGAGTTGACAGCACGGCATAACAACAACAACAACAATCTTTTCATTGTTTCTTTTATCTCAGACTATATTGAGTTGCTTTTCTTCTACAAGAAGAACACTTTTTAGAATTTCTTTTAATTCAGATCTTTCACACAAACTTTCTCAGGTTTTGTTCACTAAATATTTATTATTCTAGATCCATTCTTGAAAGAAAATGTTGGTGGGGATACATGAGGTTAGTTGTTGTTTTCTTCCAGCATATCAGAGATATTATTCTTTTGTATCCTCGCAATATTATAGTGTGATGTGTGGATATCTTTTGTGAATTCTTATAGGGATTTCTTTGGGTTTTTGATCCTGTGGCAGAATTCTAAAATACCCATTCTTTCCCCCTTCTGATTCTATACCTTAATCCCTAGGACGTGTGAATATGTTTGGACATCACTCCAAGGATTATATGATATTTATGGTACAGTTGACATTAAGATAGGAAGATTATTTGGATGGGCCTGATTTAATTACATGAAACTTTAAAAGCAAAGTTTTTTTTTTCCATTTAGAGGTATAAGAAAAAAATTAAGAGAGATTTGAAATGTGAGTGGGACTTGAAGGCTATTGCTGCTTTGAGGATGTAGAGGGACACAAGAGAAGAAGGCAGGTGGCAACTATGAGCTGACAGAATCTCCTAGATGACAGCCAGCCAAAAAAATAGGTCTTCAGACCTCAACCACAGAAAAAAGTAGGATCAAAATTATACAGACTATATAGTCTCAGTTTTTGTTAAAATTTGAACACATAGAAATAGAACTAAAATATTATACATTAACAGATTAATATATTTGTGTTCCTAGATTATAGACGATGCATCCCTATGTTCTCATGTTTTAAAGTTTTGTACAATCAGCAAGTACAAATACCTTCAAATTTTGATTTTTGTTAGGAGATTGTATAATCATTCCTTTCACTATCTAATGTTTAGTAGTCTCTGGGAGGTGCAAATGGCTAAGTGCTAAACTACTGGCTGAAAGGTTAGCAGTTTGAACCAACCCAGGAGCAAGTTAGAAGACAGGCCTGGCACTATGCTTCTGAAAGTTTCCAGCCTTGGAAAGCGTTGGGAGCAGAATTCTACTCTGTACACATGGCATTGCCATGAATTGGAATCAACTTGAAGGCAGCTGACAATAGCAATCAAAGTTGGAGGAAAAATGATTTAAACTGAATTTTTTTTAAGACAATTAAATTCTATTTTCTCAAGTTTGAAAAAGAACTTGAAATTCAGTTTCATCTGAAAAAAAAAATTATGTTCCTTTTGGCTTTACGACAATAATGTAAACATGTAGTATCATATACTGTTATCTTCCTAAGCCAGCTTGTTATGATTTGTGTGCTTCATAAATGCTATCTCATTTAAGGCCCACAAACTTACAAAGGAGATGACGTTTTTTATTTCAGGTTAGAAAATTGATGTTTGGCAAAGGTCTACAGTCATTAAGTGAGAGAGCTAGAGTTTTAACCAGAGTTTATGATTATAATTAGATTATAGATAAAATCATTAATATTTTCTCTTAATACCTTAATGAGAAAAAAATATGATATATTTCTTTAAGCATAACTATTACTTTGGTAAAAATAGCTCTTTTGTTTTATTTTTCATTCTTAGTTGTGATACTATTAACCAGAGAGTTCTTTGGGCTTAATAATATAAAGTTCTCAGTTATCTCATGATAGTAGGCACTCCAAAATTACTGTGAGGTTGAATGGGACACCAACTCATTTACTGATATGACAAGTTTCCAAAGACCAGATCATTATGTGAAAATCGACATTATGTGGAAACGGAGGATGACCACATCAGATCATAAAATAGATGACTATATCATGACATAACTGTCAAATTACATCATACGTAACTGCTAAATTTCATCATTATATAACTGCCAAATCACTGAGACTCATATCCCGGCCAAATTGACAAATAATCTTACGCATCACAACCCACATTACTCTTGCCTCAGCCCTTGGCATTTGTTCCTGCAGACATATGTCTTTAATGCACAAAGTAGTAGAATAGTAGTTTTTTACTATTGTTGTAAATGTGAAATATTAGATGGTGAAATAGCTGATAAGTGAGGAGTAGGTGCATTGAATAAAAAAGTTGTTTTTTGACAAGGTTATTTTAGATATTATCTCCCAAATTAGAAGTAATTGAAACCATAATACATCATGCAATCAGAGCCCTTTTCCTTAATTGCATTGTTGTTATTATGTGCCATTGAGTCAGCTATGACTCAGAATGAAAGGTTGCCCGATCCTGTGACATCTTCACAAGCATTGCTAAGGTTCAGCTCTTTGTTTCAGCTACTGTGTCAATTCACCTCATTGATGGTCTTCTCTTTTGCTGACCCTCTACTTTACCAAGCATCATGTCTTTCTCCAGTTTATGATCTCTCCTGATAACATATCCAAAGTGTGTAACATGAAGTCTCAACATCCTTGCTTCTAAGGAATATTCTGGCTGTACTTTCAAGATGAGTTTGTTAGTTCTTCTAGCAGCCCATAGTATATTCAGTATTTTTTACCTGTGATGTAATTCAATGCATCAGTTCTTTTTCTGTCTTATTCATTGTCCTGCTTTCTTAAGCATATGAGGTGATTGAAAATAGCATGAGTTGGGACAGGTGCACTTTAGTCATCAAAGTGACATATTCACTTTTTACCATGTTAAAGAGGTCTTTGGCAGATTTCCCTAATGCAATGTATCATTTGATTTCTTGACTGCTGCTTCCTGGGCATTGATTGTGGATCCAAGTAAAATGTTATCTTTGACATCTTCAATATTTTCTCCATTTATCATGATGTTGCTCATTGATCTAATAGTAAGGATTTTTATTTTCTTTATGTTGAGATATAATCTACACTGAAGACAGTAGTCTTTAATCTCCATCAGTAAGTGCTTCAAGTACTTTTCACTTTCAGCAAGGAAGGTTGTATCATCTGTGTATCACAGGTTGTTAATGAATCTTCCTACAATCCTGATGCTGAATTGTTTTTCAGTTGACTCCAAATGCCATCATGGTACCCTTATTAGAGTGTTGATTCAAGAGAATAAGTGATAAAAGATCCAAATCTGTGTCAGATTGGGTCCAGTATGGATCTGTGAGGAGTCTCATGCTATGGACATTTCCTTAATACCTGAATGCCTAATTGAGATATTTATACTTAGCAGCCAGAAATCTCACGTTGTTTACCTGACCTGTGGAGTATGAAACATAGTTGTAGGAAAGGCCAACTGGAAACTCCTAAAAATGTCTCTCTCTCCAGCCAATGCTGTATTTCGTAAAGTATAAGTCATTCTGAGTGTATACTAAGTACAATGACAGATTTTAGCGCTGGTCTCAATCACGTCAAGCATTGTAAATATACCCTTTCAATTCTGATAAAGGAGGATCATAAATAGTTCACATTTACTGGTAATGGACAGCAGTGTACATTCATGAGATTATCTCAAGTCTCTGGAAGTATAGTGCCTAAGGCACTTGACTACTAAAGAAGGCTAGTGGTTGGCTGGGCAACCTACTTCTGTAGTGATACTGCCTTGGAAACCCAAGGAGGGGTCGCTGTGATTTGGATCAGACTCAACGGCAGTGAGTATCTCAAGGATATGTTAGTTCTTCTGCTCTCTGTCACAATATAGTCTGAAGGGACCTTCCTTGAACATCTGGGCATTCCACAGAATATAGCACTTGTCCAATATATTGATGAATCATGTTAATCAAATCTGTTGAGCAGGAAGTGTCAAGTAATCTGCACATGTGCAAGAACAGGCAGACAAATATCAATAAAGATTCAGGGGATGTACCCTTCTGAGTAAGATTTTAGAGATCAAGTGATATGGATAATGCTGAGACATATCCTCCAAGGTAAAGATTACACTTTCCACGTGCTATCACTAAGAAAGAGAGAGGTCTAATGTTTGGTAAGGCTTTTTGGATTTTGAAGAGAGCACATTCCACATTTGGTTATATAGCTCAAATCTACTTACTGAGTGACTGAGAAGATTACCAGTTTTGAGTAGGGCTCATTGATGGACAAGATGAATAAGCTGATTAAAATTCTGTTTAAAAAAAAAAAAAAAGGTAAATAAGTTACCAGCAAAGGTCAATGGACTTTGTAGTATTAATTTAGGTTCTTCAGATGCTTCCTCAGATGTATTTTTACAGTTGAAGTTGCTGGAAAAAGTGATCTTTGGAAAAATGAAGATGAATATGTGCACAGAGTGAAACATTTCATATGAATCACAACACCTACTGAATAAATTTGCTTCTTGCTGCTACTGTTTGCTTGTTTTTACCAATATTGAAGCTATTCTTTTAAATTAGTGATAGTTAAATAATCAACTGTTGAATCAAATACTATGAGTATTTGTAGCTAAACCCACAATTAAAATATTAAAAATTTATTTATTATCACATCTGAGCTCCCAAAACTTAGGATAACTGGAATTAGTACATTTTAGTGAAATAATAGCAGAATTTGTAACTAAATCAAATTTCTCCTAATTACCTAGCTCTTTAAAACAGCAAATGCTTTAGAAGCATACATTTAAAGTAATTACCTTAAATATAAACATTTAATCTGATATTCAAATGCTATGTTTTATTTTAAATTTAAAACACTGCTTTGAAAGGTGGCTTTGCAAAAAAGATAAATAATTATAACCAGACTTTTATCCATAGAGAAAAGAATGATTTCTAGGTGTACTTGTCAATTGAATCTCATATGAATTATGGTAGTAGACTTTTCCTTTTTATAGTTATGGCCCTTCCACTTTTTTTATTATCAGTCAAAATACTGATATACTTATATAAGTATACTCCCTGTTTGATGTATAGTGAAATCAAAATTATCAGCTGACCAAATATTTGCTTCAGTGCAATAGAACTAAGATGGTTCATTGAGAAAGACACTACTTAGGTGGGATACATTAAAATATAAAGTATTTAAGCTGCATAACTACATCATTAACTTTAAGTTCTTACAAATTTTTCCATATTTCTCCTGAAAAGATTGAGCAGCTTGAGACTTGGCTCAACAATTACTACTGAGCAGTGAGTTTTCCGCAAGCAGAAAGCTTTGAAAATCATTGCAAATAAAGCATAATGTTTTCCATTAAGTTACATTCAAATATCCATGTACTGTACCCTGTAATTAAGTCAAATATCAATTTTAATCATTGCATCCTTAGTACATAATTTCTGTAATGCAATTGCAGCAATATAATATTGAGCAGCTAAAATGCCCTAGTTAAATGGAATTTTAACTGCTGGAAATTGAGACACAGAGAAAATCACCATACCTGCACTCAAGCAGTTAACTCGAGAGATTTATATTTGGGAGAGTGAGGGAAGAGAAACTGGTTTAAGCCAGATATTTAACAAACACAATGTAAGGACAATTTGCTGTTGTTGTTAGATGCC
>NW_006921653.1:8128414-8136342 GCF_000298275.1 Orycteropus afer afer
GGAGTCAAGACAACTACAAGATAGAATGGACTGTTCTAAACCTGAAAGAAAACTATATATTACAGAGTAACCTCAAAGAAAAATGATAAACCATCACATCAAAATAAAAAACAGGACCAGCATAAATATTCAGCAAATACTAAAACAGTATCAGTGAAGGAAGTGATAACACAATTCATAAACAAAATGAGCTCCGAATAGAAAATTATATGGAACAAAGAAATCGACACCATGAAAAAGCACATGACAAAAATGACAGCAACAAATTCATATTTGCTGATAATTACATAACCAGCAAGGGACTTATCTCTAAGATTTATAGAAAACTCCAATGTCTCAACACCAATTAACAATCCAATTGAAAAATGGGCGGAGGATATGAATAGACACTTCACCAAGGAGGATATTTGGGTGGCCAGCTAATATAAGAGGAGATGCTCACAATCATTGGCCATCAGAGAAATGTGAGTCAGAACAACAATGAGATACCCTCTCACCCCGGCACTGATGGCAAGGTTCAACGAGACAGAAAATGACAAATGCTGGCGGGGATGTTTAGAGATTGGGACTGTCATACACTGCTGGTGGGACTATGAAGTGATACAACCACTGTGGAAAACAGTATGATGATTCCTTAGAAAGTGGCAATTGGAGATACCATTTGACCCAGCAATCTCATTACTAGGTATATATCCTAGAGAGGTGAGAGCCAGGATAGGAACAGATACATGCACACTCATGTTCATCACAGCACTATTTACAATAGCAAAAAGATAGAAACACTATGTGCCCATCAGCGAAGAGTGGATGACCAAACTGTGGTACATACACATGATGGAATGCTATGCAGCACTACAGAATAATGTAGAGTCTACAAAACACTTCATAATATGGATGAACTTGGAGGACATTATGCTGAATGAAATAAGTCAATCACAGAAGGACAAATATAGTATCAGTTCGTTGTTGTGGAGGGTAAAAGAAAGGTTTATATATGGAGGGAAACTTTCTTTGTTGGTTGCCAGGGGTGGGAGGGGAGGGGAGGGAACACTGCCAAAAAAAAAAAAAAAAATGCATTGACCCATGTCAGTTTAGTTTTGTGTATTTCACTGTACATAAATTATATTTCAATAAAATGCATTAAAAGAAAGGAAAACAAAAAGATGGACTGACACAGTGGCTGTAGCAAAGGGCTCAAGCAGAGCAAAGATTGTGAGGATGGTGCAGGACAGGGCAGTGTTTCCTTCTGTTGTTCATACGGTCACTGTGAGTCAGAATCTGCTCAGAGGCACCTAGCAACAGCTGAGTCTCATTCATTGTGCTAAATACTTTGCATTCATTAATTCATTTAAGCTCTCAATTACTCTATGAGACAAGTACTAGCATAATCCTCATCTAACAATGTAGAGAACCAAGTCTCTGAGAGGTTAATAAACTTGCCCACATGGTCATACAACCAATAATTACTGGAGTTCAGTCCCTGTGTGTTTGTCTGCAGATTTCAAGCTTTTCACCTTCTATCACCCTGTCTTATGGCTAACCATTCCCCCATGGACCCCCCCAGCCCTTCCAAACATTAACATTTTTTCTTTTTGTACAAATTTGGATGAATTATCACATTGTATTTTATGTGACTGCTTAGAAATGTATTTCACTTGCTCCTTGCAGCAAACACAATACCATCGTGTCATTATCTCCAGTGCCTCACACATTTTCTGAGTCATAGTTGAATAAATGAATGAATGTTATTACAGTACAAACTTTTATCACACCTATACTATATAATTATTGATTTTAAATTCTCTTTCCTAGCTTCATTTTTGATGATGTCCAAAATCATCAGTGAATGAATGGAAGAATAATTAGCTGGAGACATGGATATACAACAGTGGCTATAGTGTGAAAGGTTTCTTCACAAATCTTACTTTTTGAGCTCTGTAATGGTATATAACAACAATACAAAGTTAATTTATTCTTGTCTCATCTTCATGAAAAATTCCAAGTCTCAAGATATGTATCATCTCCTATGGAAAAGACCCTTCTTTCAGTATTTACAAACAGGTGCCACCCCCGCTTGGCAGAGAGATAATCTGGTTGCTCCAGCCACAGAGCCCTGACCATGTGTGTAAGATGGCTCTTTCCACATTGTAATGTGATGATTTATAGATCTGGGCATTCTACTAGTCCAAGATTTTGGGAATCAGTATCTTATTTAACTTTATATTATTAATGCCTAGCATTTTTTTTACCATGTAGTTAACAGTAGGTAGATTTTTGTTGAATGAATGAGTTATTCTGTATATTTATAAATGGTAGCTAAAAAAAAAAGAAAAGAGTTAATTGAATTCTGAGAAAAGGAGAAATTTTAAAACTATTTTACTTTTTCCAAGTTTGTATGACATTTGGGTGAGGGATTGCAATTACAAATAAAGTCCACTTTATTAATAGTCACTTTTTAAATAATAATAATAATAGTCACTGTTTAAAAATAACAATGCCACTTTAGGTTAATAGTTGTAAAAATGTAACCTATGGCTTCTGAATCTTTTAGAACAATATTCTTACATTCCAGCAGGTGGTGGTGGTGCTATAAAAAGCTAAACTTCTTAAGTAAAACAAAACACTTCTCACTTATCATATAATGTTTTGTTCCTCTCTCCCTTAAATTATGAAGAGAGAGTGCGGCAGTAACTCTTCTCTCCAGAAGCATTAAAACCAAAAACCAAACTCACTGCCATTGAGTCATTTCCAACTCATAGCCACCCTTATTGGATTTCCAACATTATGAATCTTTACAGACCGAAGCAAGGTTGGGCAATCTACTTCTGTAGTGATACTGTCTGGGAAACCCAAGGAGGGGTCGCTATGAGTCGGTCTGACTCAATGGCACATAACAACACAACAACAACAAATCTTTACAGAAGCATACTGCCTCACCTTTCTTCCATGGAGTGGCTTGTTGTTGTTGTTGTTGTTGTTGTTATGTGCCATCGAGTCGGACCAGACTCATAGCGACCCCTCCTTGGGTTGCCGAGGCAGTATCACTATGGAAGTAGATTGCCCCATCTTCCTTCCAAGAAATGGCTGGTGGGTTTGACTGCCAGCCTCTGGTTAGCCGTCAAGTGGCTTAGGCACTATGCTTCAAACCACTGATCTTTTGGTTAGCAGTCAACTGCCTTGACCACTACATCACCAGAATCAAGAAGAATTAGGTAAGAATTCAAAGTTTTATAAAAACATTGGTAAATGTTGGTATATGGTAGAAGGGTTATATCTTTTCCATAGGGGTGATGTGTAAACACACACACACACACACACACATATGCTCAAACTAAGGAGCCCTGGTGGTACAGTGGTTAAATGCTTGACAGCTGACCCAAAAGGTTGGCAGTTGAAATACACCAGCGACTCTGGAGGAGACAGATATGACAGTTAGCTTCTATAAAGATTATAGCCTTGGAGATCCTAGGAGGCAGATCTACTCTGTCCCATAGGGTTGCTATGAGTCAGAATGACTAGCAGCAACAGGTTTTGTTTTCTATAAAGACATAAATAAATAAATAAATAAATAAACTATGTCACTGCCATCCAGTTGAATCCAACTCATAGCGACACCTCTGTGGGTTTCCGAGGCAGTATCACTACAGAAGTAGATTGCCCACCCTTCCTTCTGAGGAGTGGCTGTGGGTTTGAACCACCAGCCTTCTGGTTACCAGTCACATGCCTTAGGCACTACACAAACCCACTGCCATTGAGTCAATTCTGATGCATAGTGACACTATAGATATCTAAGGCTGTAAATCTTTAGGGAAATAGGCTGCCTCAGCTTCTTCCCACAGAGAAGCTAATGTGTTTGAACCACTGACCTTTTGATTAACAGTGAAATGCCTTAACCACTATGCCACCAAAGTTTCTTACTCAGGATTGGTGAAAGAGTGATGGTTCATCTTTCCACATCAACCACTACCAGCACTCCAAAAGATAGTTCTAAAGGACTCTAATTATTTTAAAATGTGTAATTCTGAGGATAGCAGATTCATATTTGATAGCATTATTTCGAGACAAATTTCTGACAAAGAATATGGGAACATTTTTTATTTGGCTCAGTTTGACCTTACACTTTCTAGTCTTGACTTGAAATGTGTATTATTTCCTGACTGGGCAGGCAAGTGGGTACACGTGAAAGACTTGAGAACATTTCAACAAAGACATCAGAGTATCTATGCACTATGCACATGAGCATGTTTTGGGTTTAGATCATTTATTAAAGTGAAGGAATTTCCTGTAGAAGTGTTGAATGATTCCCTGGAGTGCTATATATTTCTACTATTGTAGAAAGAGAGATAATTCCACTTCCCTTCACATATCTCTTTTCCTTTAAGCTTTTTGTCCCCAAAATGCAATTATAAACAGGTTAGGACTCATTCAAACAATTCATTGTTTTTTTGGTCAAGAAGAATGATATAGAAATATTGACCATATTTTTTTACTTAGTGTTTCCTATTTAGGAGCTCTGATAGCATAGTGCCTAAGGCACTTGACTGCTAACCAGAAGGCTGGAGGTTCAAACCTACCAGCCACTCCTCGGAAGGAAGGTTGGGCAATCCTACTTCTGTAGTGATACTGCCTCAGAAACCCAAGAAGGGGTCGCTATGAGTCGGGGCCGACTCGACAGCACATAACAACAACAACAACAACAATTTTTCCAGAATATTAATTTTACATAGGCTACATGAAGATGTGAGGAATACACAGAGTCACTGTACCAAAAAGAATTAGTCAATGATCATCTATTTCAGTAGGTGGTACATGTTCAAGAATCAATGGTATTGAAGGAAGAAGTCAAATCTGCACTGAAGGAATTGGAGAAAAACATGGATCCAAGAATTAATGGAATACCCATTGAGATGTCCAACAAACAGATGTCATGCTGGAGGCACTTACTCATCTACGCCAACTAATTTGGAAGACAATTACCTGGCCAAATGACCAGAAGAGATCCATATTTGTACCTATGCCAAAGAAAAGTGATCCAATAGAATGTGGAAATTACCAAACAATATTAAAATCACATGCAAGTAAAATCTTGCTGAAGATAATTCAAAAACGGTTGCAGCAGTATATTGAGGAGAACTTCCAAATGCAAGCTGGATTCAAAAGAGGATGTGGACTGAAGGATATTATTGCTGATGTCCAATGGATCTTGGCTGAAAGCAAAAAATACCAGAAAGATGTTTACCTGTGTTTTGTTAACTATGCAAAAGCATTAGACTGTGTGGATCACAACAAATTATGGATAATATTGAGAAGAATAGGAATTCTGGAACATTTAATTGTGCTCATTAGGAACCTGTACATAGATCAGGAGGCTATTGTTTGAATAGAACAAGAGGATACTACATGGTTTAAAATCAGGAAGAGAGGGTGTCAGGGTTGTGTCCTTTCACCATGCTTATTCAATCTGTATCCTGAGCAAATAATCCCAGAAGCTGGACTGTATGAAGAAGAATGTGGCATCAGTATTGGAGGAAGACTCATTAACAACCTGTGATATGCAGACGACACAACTTTGTTCGCTGAAAGTGAAGATGACTTGAAGCACTTACTGATGAAGATTAAAGACTACAGTTTGCAGTATGGATTACACCTCAACATAAAGAAAATGAAAATCCTTGCATTGGACCAATAAGCAGCATCACAATAAATGAAGAAAATATTGAAGTTGTCAAAGATTTCATATTACTTGGTTCCACAATCAACACCCATGGAAGCAGCAGTCAAGAAGTCAAACGATGTATTGCACTGAGAAAATCTGCTGCAAAAGACCTCTTTAAAGTGCTGGGGAGCAAAGATGATTCTTTGAAGACTAAGCCATGGCATTTTCAATAGCCTCATATACATGTGAAAGCTGGACAATGAATAAGGAGAAACAAAGAAGAGTTGATGCTTTTGAGTTGTGGTATTGGTGAAGAATACTAAAAGTACCATGGACTGCCAGAAGAATGAACAAACCTGTCTTCAAGGAAGTGTAGCCGGAATGCTCCTTGGAAGGGACAATGGGCAGACTTCATCTCACCTGGTTTTGTCATGTTGTCACAAGAGACCATTCCCTGGAGAATAATATCATGCTTGGTAAAGTAGGGGTCAGTGAAAAAGGGAAAGGCCCTCAAGGAGATGGATTGACACAGGGGCTGCAACAATGGGCTCAGATATGAGGTTGGCACAAGACCAGGCAATGTTTTGTTCTGTTGTACATAGGGTCGCTATGAGTCAGAGCTGACTCCATGGCACCTAACAACAATAATATGAATATCAATCAGATTTTTAGATATTTGACTCTTAATGTATTCTGGGAGCATGTTTATATCTATGTGAGGGTATGTGTGCATATTTACTGTCTATACAGCTCTGAAATCAGTACTGAAACGTGGAGAAACAGGATTTGCAGTATGAGCTTTTCATCGTGGAATGAAAAGTATTTCATCATGGAAAATGATTGAATGGTATTTCGCCAAGTATTTTTTCTAGGAAGTGACATGAGAGGTGATTATTGTTTCCAAAACCCCCTTTACTATTTTATAGTGTGGTTTTACTGATAACTTTAATAATAATGGTAAAATAATATTTTTAATATAAAAATTAAAGTCTCACTAGTTTTTCAAAAGCATACCTAGTATGACAAAAATTTTAAAACATGATTTATAATTAAATATTGACTACCATAAAATTTATTACTGTTAATTCAGATTGTAGCTGCTTTTGAAATATAATGAAGCATATGAATGATTTTCTTCCAAGTGAAATCATATAGTACAGTCAAACCACAGTGCTTTCCAAAAGAATTTCCTTTTAATGGCTTGCAGATGTTGTTGTGTTTAATGCCAGTGAAAAAGTGAATTCAGTTTTTAGTCATAAACTTTAAATGAATTTAATTCCCTGAGTGGATTATGTATTTTCATTATCTTGAAACAAGAACATTTGGAAAAGAGAAAAAAAAACAGACATTTGAAAAATGTATTATTGAAAATATTTGCTAAATAATTTAATGATATTAATTAAGAAATCCCTTAAATGGAAAGGCCAGGAAATAATCAATTTTCTTTAAGAGAAGTTTGTGTCTTTAAGATACAGAAAGAAAATCTTAACATTTCATATTTCTGTATTTACTTTTTTTTCATTTTTATCTCAAATAAAATATTTGTAAGAAACAATGAACATTTCTAAGAAATAAACATCTCTTAAAGATATCAAGTATCTCTGACCAATTTCAAATGAACAAGTCAGTGCTTCACAAAGTGACCTGCTAGCAACCTGCAGCTGGAGGGGGCATGGTTGTTAAAGTGATGTGGGTGGGACTTGCAGATATGTACACAAGAAACTTTGTTTTAGAAACTTTAGGGACCATAGTGTCTGAAACACCAGCTAGAAACAGTCCGGCCAGCTCATCAAGGCCCAGACAACCCTTTGTAGTAAAGGTAACTAGCATTAATTAAGATGCATTGACTGATGGGTTTAAACATTTAAAGAAATGATTTTATGGCAGGAAAGAAGTTTGTTAAGAATAGACCCTTAATTATTTAATCATTTAAATCTGCTTTTGAAAATGAGAATTTCTTGACTACCCCACTCAGCCCTTGAAACAGAATGTGACTTGGCCCTACCATCTTCTGTAGCCTTACCTTGATACTTCCAGCTTCTACTTGGCGCTTTAAATTCCAGATAGCTGATTTGTCAGTTCATCTCAGTCTGTCAACTGCTCACTTGCTTCTTGGCCCCACAGGCCTTGCTACTTGGTCCCCTCTGCCTGGAATACTCATTGCTGCCTCTCCCCATCCTCACCCCTGTGCCTCTTTTGGGCTAGCCAGGATTTTCTCTTTCTTCTGTTGTAATAGTTCCAACTCTCTCTCTCTCTCTCTCTCTCTCTCTCT
>NW_006921653.1:8136667-8143729 GCF_000298275.1 Orycteropus afer afer
AAAAAAAAAAAAAAAAACCCACTTCCATCTAGTCAAATCTGACTCATAGCAACCCTCCTTGGGTTTCCAAGGCTGTAAATTTTACAGAAGTAGATAGCCTCATTTTCCTCCTATGGAGTGGCTATTTGGTTTGAACCACCAGCATTCTAGTTAGCAGCCTTACTCTCTGCACCACAAGAGCACCTTCAAAAGGTCCAGCACACTGCATCACAGCAAATTGCCCCTTGGCATTTTAAAAGTGTTATTAGCTTTAGAATCAAAATACAACCTAAGGGTAGTACTAATTATTACAAACTAGTCCCAAATTAAAGGAGAAAGAAAAAAGTTGAAGGTAAAGTTAATAGTAGTATCTTGTCCTGGACCCTTGTTCTGTACCTCTCCTCAGTGTTGTCTTCCTTCTTCCAACCACACCTCTATGGTCAGTTCTACTCTAGGATCTAGAATCAATCTTAACTTCAATATGAGCAAAACAAACACAAAAAATGGTTAGTGTGAGTTGGAATGACTTGTGGTGACTCCAGGTATATCAGAGTCGAACTGTGCTTTCAATGCTGATTTTTCAGAAGTAGATTGCCAGGACTTTCTCCTGAGATGATCTGAGTAAATTCCAACCTCCAAACTAAGTCTAGAAGCTGAGTAAGTTAACCATTTGCCCCACCCAGAGGCTCCAAGTTCAATACCAAACCAAAACCAATCTCACTGCTATCAGGTTGATTCTGACTCATAGTAACCCCATTGGGTTCCCAAGGCTGTAAATCTTTATGGAACTGGACTGCCTCATCTTTCTTCTGTGGAGCAGCTGGTGGGTTCCAACCACCACCTTTTTGGTTAGCAGCCAGATGCCTTAACCACTACACCACCAGAACTCCTGAACTTCAATACATGGGAGTTTAAATATTTGTAGTTGAGTTCTTAGAGAGACTCACCATTGAATCAATTTTGCCTCTCACCTTTTCATTTCTAGAAAAAGTAATGCTTGTTTTTTAATGAAATCAGTTCTTTCACTTGTACAACATTTGTGGAAAGTTGGTCCAGGGCAGCATTTCAAGAATTCCTCCTGATTCGGTGCTTGCTCATCTATAGTAAACTGTTCCATTCCTATCCATGTTCCAAGCACTCATAAACACATCCTGCTCTGGAGAAATGTGAGTTCATGCTCCCCAGTTCCTCTTCCTAAAACTCTGCCTTAGATATAAAACATATCCCTGAGTAGCTCTTCCTACCCGTCACTTTTGCCAGATGCTGATTGTGAGTTATTTTCCTTCTTTTATTATTAACCTAAGTCCCATGAGACATGTTACCCTCTATCCAGAATGTGAAGTTTTCACATCCGTGTTGCTCATAACTCATACTTTGTTTGCATATCATCCAAGATGAAAACTTCAAGCAGTAATACAACTGTAAATATTGGCATTTCAGTCATCAGATCCCTAATTTTTCCCTACAATTAAGAATACATTAAATTTTACAATGATTGCTGCTTATGTAGTAATTATATGCAATATTAACACAATATTTTAAGGGTACATTAACTCAAGCATTATGAAGTGTAGTGTGTCATAGTAATACAAATAGTAGCAACTTGGTTGATCAAGAGTTACAAAAAATAATGGTCTCACCTTTCAATCATGACTGTTAATGAGATCCATAGATCAAGAGTCATTAGACTCATGTTCTGTGTCTGTATTCTGTGTCATATTTACTTATCAGAGTGAAGATCCCTTTTCTTAAAAAATAGTGTGTATAATTAAATTGTTTATTCTAGGAAAAAACTTATTCCTGTTTATAAGAAAAACAAGGTTTCAAATAGTTCATATATAGGTATTTAAAACACATACTCACAAACTCAAAACAAATCCAAACTCTCTTGGATTTATGTCACCTTTATAAAATATCCCTGGTTATCAAAGCAGAATAAATGCATGTGTGAACTAAATTTTCTCTTACTAAGAAACATCGATGAAATTGTTCCAACATAAATTCTACGAGATTTATGGGTAAATAATATTTTAGTGCCAGTCATGTTGCCTCTTTGATCTTCTTGATAAATGGCTGTAATTCTTTGGTGATGGCATTGTTCTTCACCATGACTGCATTTTTAATTTTACAAATATGTTCCTGGAAAGATGGCCTTTCAACTCCTAAGAAATATTTTCTTCAACTTCACTCCTCTCCTCACTATCATTAAGATTGAGTCACTTTCTTGAGGCAGATGTTGTTGGTTGTACTGGAGTTAGCTTGACTGAAGGAAACTCCATGTACAATTGAAAGAAACATTGCCCAGTTCCTATAATCATAAAGTTTTCACTGGTTTTTTTGGGAGGAGATCACCAGGCCTTTCTTTGTAGTTTGCCTTACTCTAGAAGCTCCATTGAAACCTGTTCAGCATCATAGCAACACTCAAGCCTCCACTGACAAACCGGTGGTGCCTCTGCCTGAGGTGCATTGGCTGGGAATGCACCCGGGTCTTCTGCATGAAGGGAAGAATTCCACCAAAGAACAACCACTGCCCTCTTTGAGGCAGATGATGGTCAGGTAAAACCATCTCTGTATATTTGTTAGATTTTTCAGACTGATACATATAATGATTTATCCATACTCTGTAGCTAATATCTTATAGATTCTGTGTAGCTTGAATATTTTATGATTGTTGTAGTTGGAATTAGGAAGAGGTCAAAATCTTGGGACAAATTTTTGTCATTTCTAGCCAGATGGATCTTCTAAGAGAGAATAATAAAGTTATCTGAATATGTCTATTATCAATATTAAAGTTTTTAAATTTAATTAAAGTAAAGAGATTCAGTATTTTTTTCAATAAAGAAAGTTTAACTTTTTTTTTTTTTTTTTTTTTTTTTTACTTTTTATTGTGGTTTGGGTGAAAGTTAACAGAGCAGATTTATTTTCCATACAGCAGTTCACATACACTTTGTCTTATGACATTGACTGCAATTTCCCACAATGCAACAGCTCCCCTCCCACTTCCTCCCCATAGTTACCTCTTCCCTGTGTCCTTCCCTCCCATGTACTTCTGCCCCCTGAACTATCTCCCTGTGCATACATAGCCTTTCTGTTCTCCCATGATTGTTTTCTGCAAGGAATGTATCAACCTACTATAAATGTTCAACTCATACGCCTGTCTTTTGTTTGGGTGGAAAGCACAGGAGTTGGTTCAATTCCAGACCTAAAGGACAGCTAGGGGCCATAGTCTCAGTGGTTCTACCAGGCTGTATAAGACCAGCAAACCTTGTCCCTTTTTTTTTTTTTTTTAATGATTTTGAGTTTTGCTCCACATTGTTCTCCCACTCCATCTAGGATCTCCTACAGGAAACAACTTTTTTTACTTGTTATATATTATTTCACTGTAGCCTTGGTGGTGTAGTGGTTAAGGCATTTAGCTGTTAACCAAAAGGTTGGAAGTTTATATCTACCAGCTGCCCCATGGGAGAAAGATGAGGCAATTTGCTTCCTTAAAGATTTACAGCCTTAGAAATCCTATGAGGCACTTCTACTCTGTCATAAACAGTTGGTATGAGTCAGAATTGACTCAATGGTACTGAGTTTGGTGTTTTTGGTATATTGTTTTGATGTTTTGCAAGAATATTTTTATTCTCTTTCTTTTTTTTTAATGGAAGGCTTAAACAAACTAATAGCTTTGTAAATAAATGTGTACAGGACAATTAATGAATCTCTTAATTGTTCTTTCTGGCTATGGACTTTGGGCAGTGAACTTTTATTTCAGGTAACAGTTAACTCCATTAAATGAATTGGCTGTTTTCAGCCAATAGATCTTTTTTGCTCTCCCACTGTGTGTGACACACTGAGTCAGGGATGGGGGATTAATCACCTGGTCAGGGATGATTCCAAGCAATCATTAGTGTCTGGAGTCACAGGAGATATTTCCTCATGATAATATCATAAAATTGAAAGCAAAGAATTGCCTTACTGAATTATATAACCTGCAGAAGTGGGAGAGTGGCATCAATTACAAATTTAACTGTTTAATAGATAATCTAGAACTTTATCATTTTGTAGAGGAAACAGCCTATAAAGTCATTTTATTTCTCATTTATTCAGGCTCATTTTGAAACAGAAAGTTTTACTGCACTAGATGCTAAAGCATGTACCTCTGAAAATCACCTAAATTGTGCCATGGACAAATTTCTATTTTACTATAAGATCATATATACCAATCAGTCAGTTGATTGGGTGGTAAATGTTTCAACCATCAAGTTTCTTTGTGGAGATATTACATTTTTCATTATGTTATGAAATTAAGGTATAGCCTAGGCCAGAAACCTATGGCTGTGGGCTGGAAAGATGAGAATTTAATGAGGTATAAAACATATACACAAATTGCAACGTCAATGATGATGCCTTAATAGCTTAAGAGCCCTGAATAACTGCATTATAAACCAAGACATAAAAAGATACAGCATGGTGACATCAAGCTTGTAAATCAGAACCCAAGGGCCTAAAAGCTTCACAACCTGGAGCAGAGGCAGAGTAATTGTTTGTATCAATTTTCTTAAAAACATTCAGAATACACAACACTTCCATGGTGGACTGTTTTCTCTCTAAAGTCTTATTCTACAAGTAAGTTTAGGCTTACTTCTGTGTTGAAATAAAACAAGATAGGATTTAAAAATGGAATGATGTCATGGGCAGGTTATCCAATAAGCAAGGGTTTACTTGTGTTTACTTACTAATCTGTACTGAAGAATTTTCTTCACACATGAATTGTTCACTACAGATTAATAAGTAAGCACAAGGAAGTACATGCTTACCTAGCTTACTTGGTAATCTGCCTCTGATGATGTTTATATGTTTTACTCTTTTTAACTTACTTTGAGAGCTAGGTGACAGAACCAGAAGATATTTCTTGGTAATTGCTAAGTCTGAAGCAGAGAGATGGGAAAGAGAAAATAGGGTTTTGAACTGGTTCGTTTTGGTTCAACTCCCTGCTGAGAACGCATTTCCACCACAGTTATACTGAACCAGAATCTCCATGTTGACAAGATCCCCAGGTGATTCTTACATACACATTCTTAGCCAATTATTATAATCGTTACATCTATCTATAAGAATCATTGGGGGTCTTGTCAACATGGAGATTCTGATTCAGTATATCTGGGGTGGAAATGTGCATTCTCAGCAAGGGGTCAAATCAGAACGAATTGGCCTGAGGTCCTGAGAAATAATGGGTGTGAAATAGGAAAGGGATTGATTTCAAGTAAGGAGATCACCACCAAACAAGCCCCTGCTTCCTCAGATTTAGTTAAAGAATCTCTGGAAAATAAACCAGCCAGTTTCATGTCTTTTACAACTTTGAGACCTTCTGAGAATATCTTCCCAAACTTTATTTAGTTCTGAACATTAATTCTGTTAAAGGTCCCCTAATCTTTTCTTACCTCATAGGTTTTTAAAAAAGCATCAACAACAGCAGCAGCTTGCTCTATGTCCCAGACAACCTCTACCATTTAAAGGGTGCCTTTACCTGTGTAACGGTCATTGAGAAATTTTCTAGATTTCCCCCACTTTCTCCCAAATTAGGGGGAAAAATCTATCTGACTTTGAAAGATACCAAATTAATGATATTTGCATTTTATGACTATATTTCAGTGAAAGTTCAGAAATTAAGAAGAATGTAGCACAAAGGTAAGAAACACCAGTTTTTCTTTTTTTTGAGCTGGTCTTCATGCACTGAAGTTCAGATCTGTGCTTAATAATTTAATAATTGTGTAACCTTAAATGAGTTCTTAATTTTTACTATTATTACCATGCTTTAATAAAATTTGTACTATTGAAATAATAATATTTATTAATAGCTATCTGAATTTTTTTTTTTTTTAACTTAGAATTCAACTTGGCACAAAGTGGCACTCTCTCTATATATTTAATATTTAGGGTTAAGCACCAGACAGTTCAACCCTTTGTTTGAAGACTTTACTCAATAAATCAAAGACATTGACATACTTCTGTAGCTGTGTATTTCTCATGCATTCAAAACATTCTTACAATTATTTGACTCACACTGATTAATAAAAATCTTAATATCACTTTTCTTTGAAAACAAAATATTAATACCTAAATTAGTCATATTGCCTTTGAAGTACATTTTTTTAATTGAAAATTGGAAGCTGTCTTGTTAAAATGAAAACACATTCATCTCCTCAGCTCCTATACGTAAGTTAAACATTAAACATGCTTGACTATCTTCAAAAGTTTTATTAAATGTCAAAACTAGAATATCTATTAAAATTTATTTATGGAAAAATATTTCAAATTTACTTTTCCTCACCTGGAATAGCCAGAAATTTTGTACTTTAATTAATTTTGATGGTTGTTGCTATGTTTTAGAACACAAGAAATAGACAGTTTTCTACATACTAATACAGCTAAATAAAATTTAATTAAAACATACAAATATGCCTTTCAGTGGTGTCCAACCTTGTTTGATTTTTAAACCACAGCAATAATCCTTTTTGATAACCCAAATTCCTCTTCCCAGACAGGAATCTCCAAGAGAGGGAAAATGTACCTGTAAACAGCTGTCTAGGTGATTCTTAGGACAGACAACTATGTGAAATACATCGACTTCCACAAATGTTTCTTGTAAGTTAAATAAGTCTTTTGAGATTTTTCATCAATAAAAGACAACACAAGCTTTCTAAGAGAGAGAACTGGATTCTAATAATAAAAATAATATAATGGAGTTTGAACAGTAATAAAGCTTACATTTCTATAAATAAAACTAAATTTAATTATACTAATTTATTTTAATATTATCCTATTATTAAATTAATTATATTTAAATTTGCAATTTCCTCAGATTCATAGTGCTTAGATTTTCTGAGTGTCAAAAATAGGACGGGCAGGAGGCGGGGCAAGATGGCGGACTAGGCAGAAGGATTGCACAGACCCTCTTCAACAAAGAAAAGGGAAAGCAATTAACACAGACACAGAAGATAGTCTTGGACCCCTGAGCCTTGAAGGAAAGGATGCAGAATTGGACTAAACCCCAACTAGCAGAAGAATTTGCATGAAAATACCAAAAAAAAGGAG
>NW_006921653.1:8152789-8170270 GCF_000298275.1 Orycteropus afer afer
CCTCTTCCCTGTGTCCATCCCTCCATGCACTCCTGCCCCCTGAGCTGTCTCCCTGTGCATAAACAGCCCTTCTCTCTCCCATGATTGTTCTCCCTGAGAAGTGTATCTACCTAAGGTAAATGTTCAAATCATATGCCTGTCTTTTGTTTGGCTGGAAGCTACAGGTGTGGGTTCAATTCCAGACCTGAAGGGCAGCTAGGGGCCATAGTCTCAGTGGTTCCATTAGGCTCTATCAGACCAGCAAACCTGGTCCGCCGCCTTTTTTTTTCCAAAATGATTTTTAGTTTTGTTCTACATTGTTCTCCTTCTCTATCCAGGATCTCCTACATAGATTCTACACTGCCCCCCCCCCAGTGGTTGACAGTGGTAGAGGGCACCATCTAGCTCTTCTGGTCTCATAGCTGCAGATTGCATGCTGCATCAGTCGCTAGGACTAATTCTTTCCATGAATCTTTGGTTTTCTTCATTCTTCTTTGCTCTGGATGAGGAGAGACTCATTGTTTCATCTAGATGGTTGCTTGCAAACTTTTAAGATCCCAGTCGCTACTTACCAAAGTAGGAGGTGGAACAATGTTTTGTGTAGTATGTTTTGCCAATTGAGCTTGATGTCACCTGCAACTATGGTTAACTATGAGGTTAATTTTTAAAACTTTGTGTTGTTCGATAACCTTATAGAAAATTGAGGAGAAAAATGAGGTCAGAAGATGAGGGAGGAAGGTTTTGAATTTATATGTGCTTTCTTCATGATAAGGAGCTCTGGTGGTGCAGTGATTAAAGCATTTGACTCTTAACCAATAGGTCAGCTATTGGAACCTACCAGCCGCTCTGTGGAGAAAGATGAGACAGTCTGCTTCTGGAAAGATTTACCATCTTAGAATCCCTATAGGGTGGTTCTACTCTGTCCTATAGGGTCACTGTGAGTCAGAATCCACTGAGTGCAGTGCATTATGTTTGGAATTTTCATGATACGTATTTCTTGGATCATGTTAACATATACTCCCTTTAGTTTTGAAATTCTTCCCTCCTAATCTGTCCATAATGATCTGCTTTGTTTCATTACGTCCTATGATTTAAAACAATGTTAAAAGTTTCAGACCTATAACAAAAAAAGTGATGATAAATAATATTTGCAGCATGTCGTTGATTAGGAATCTTTGGATGGTACAAACCGTTGCTTGGTTGCTGACTGCACGTTGATGATTTGAGTATGCCCAAAAGTGCCTGAAAAGAAATACCTGGTGACTAGCTTCTGAAGAATCGGCCAATGTAAACCCTATGGGTTCTACTCTGACATACATGGGGTCTCCATGAGTCAGAATTAGCTAAACAACAACTGGTTTGGTTTTTGTGGTTGATGATCAATGCTTCTGAATGTTCTAGAGTCTTTAGGTGTGTTGAGTTTCCAAGGCTATAAATCATTACAGCACTAGATTGTCACATCATCCTCCCACAAAGAAACTTGCGGATTTGAACCGCTGACCTTCTGGTTAGCAGCCAAATGCCTTTCATACTGTGCCACTAGAACTCCTTTGCACCAGTCCAGTGGCTGGAAAATGCAGTGTGGAGGCAGAAATTGAAATCCATACATCTCTGAGTGCTCCTGACTGCAGCCTGCTTCTTAGATATTCTTTTATAAGTCTCGAAGCTTAGAGTCAGTAGCAGCCATGTGGCTTTTATGTTTTTCTGTTAAAGTTCTTTTTAGCTTAATTAAGGCTTTAATGGGAGTTTTATTTCCCTTAAAGTGTTATAGTGAAGTTTAAAGTGGCCTTGAAAATAAGGACTCCACATTTCTGGTCCATAAAACATCTTTTTGAACTTCAACTTTTTGAATATTACTAATCAGATATGTGAACTTATTATTGTTTTTGGATGAATCTGTCACTTATTCTAGAAGTGTCTGAGACTTCTACAGCTATTATTTTGTTGGTTTCTTTGAAGTCTTTTAAGAAAAGGTGGTAGCAATCCATGTATAAAAGGGCACCAAATTGGTAGAAGCTAAAAAATGTGGGTTTCTAAGACAGCTTATCTCATTTGAAGACACCCTGAATGTCTCTTTTATCTAGTGCCTGCTTGGCTGGCAGACTGAAACCCAAGAAACAGGTGATAGTCTTGTGATTTATATTCTTGCTTTTATGCCACCAAGAGTGCATTTATAGATGTAACTCTTTAAATCTCTTTTCTTAACATTTGCCTCCTTTGAAGTTAGTTACATACACAGACAATATTTATTGAATGTTCGGACAGCCAAAATTTTTATTATTATTATTATTTACTTTTTTTTTTTCTTCATTCAGTCAGTGCATCTGTAATCTTGATTGGTTTTATGGGTAATCAAATCATTTTATAGATACCTAGAGTCATTATTTCTACATATTAAATATAATGTTTTCCCCTAGCTAATATATATTCATTGTGAGATTGAGATTTTATCAGCAAGTATTAGGTATCATACACTATCTCTGTATTGTAAGTTTTACCAGTTGCCATCTAGTTAACTCCAGCTCATAGCAACCCCATTTGCATCAGAGTAAAACTGTTCTCCACAGTGCTTTCAATGGCTGATTTTTCAGAAGTAGATTTCCAGGCCTTTCTTCCAAGGCATATCTGAGTGAACTTGAATCTCCAATCCTTCAGTTTGCAGCCCAGCACATTAACTGTTTGCACCATCCAGGAACTCTATCCTCACATTAAAACAGGCAAACAAACAAACAAAACAAAACAAAACCAAGAGCAAAAAAAAAACATTCTGATAGAATTGATTTTAACTCACAGCAACCCTGGGTGTAAAAGAGTAGACCTATTCTATGGGGCTTTCCTTCTTTCTTTTTAACATTTATTTATTTATTTGTTTGTTTGTTTGTGCTTTGGGTGCAAATTTACAAAGCAGACTTGTTTTACATTCCACAGTCCATGCACACATGTGATTTTGTGGCCTGATTACCATCCCCAACCATAAAAACTCTCCTCCTCTCTCCTATTTGTGACTGCTCCCTCCCTGTGTCCTTCCTAACTACGTATTTCTGTCCATCCTCCTTTCCTTTTATGTGAATGCTGCCCCTCTAGTGTCTCATGGCTGATTGATCTAAGCGGTGCATCTCTCTACAGCATGTGGGTGCATCACCCTGGGGTAGGTGTTCTGCATGTAGGTCTTTCTATTGTTGGGCTGAGAGCCAATCCACGGACTTGAGTCCATTTCTAAGCCCAAAAGGTAACCTGGGGCCTTAGTCTCGGGGGTTCCAGCAGTCTCCATCTGACTAGTAATTCTGGTCATTTTTGTGTTTTTGAATTTTGTTCCACATTTTTCCTCCTGCTCTATCCAGGACTTCCAATTTTGATCCCTTTCTGAGCATTGGCATTGGTAGCTGGGCACCATCTAGTTCTGCTGATCTCAGGGTCATGAAGGCTGAGGTCTTCTTCATGGTCCATCTTATCCTTGGACTAATTGTTTCCAGATGACTTTTATTTTCTTCACTCATCTTTGCCCCAGGCAAGAGGAGACCAATAGTTGCAACCTAGATGGCCTCTCGAAACTTTTTAAGACCCCAGTCGTCACTCACCAAAGTAGGTTGTAGAACAAGATCTTTTTGTATCATGTTGTGCCAATTGAGCATGATGGCCCCCTGAGACTATGGTCCTGAGACCACAGGCTGGGTGATTCTCTCTCTCAAGGTATCTGCTTGTCTCTGAGAAGCTACTCCAACTCTGTCTTCTGTTGCTTCTCTAATCTGTGTGGTTAATTTTGTACAGGTGCATATGTAAGATTATCTTCTGCCAAATCTGTCCTTAGTCTAGAGTATATTCTTTTTTGCCTACCCACTATGGGGTTTTCCTGGCTGAAATCTTTTATGGACACATATGGTTAGGTCTTTCTTTCACAGTGCCATTGAGTGGGTTAGAATTGCCAACCTTTAGGTTAGCAGAGGAGCACAAACCATTTGTGCCACCCAGGGACCTTGTTTTTGTTGTTGTTAGGTGCTGCTGAGTTGATTTTTGACTCATAGTGACCCAATGTATGAGCACTTAACTATTGTGCCACCAGAGCTCTTTCCTAAGGACCTTAAACAAACCAAACCCTCTGCCATCAAGTTGATTTTGACTCGTAATGACTCTTATTGGATTTCCAAGGTGGTGAATCTTTATACAAGTAAATTGCCCCATCTTCCTTCCATGGAGCAGCTGATGGGTTTGAACCACCAACTTTCTAGTTAGCAGTCAAATTCCTTAGGCACTGCACCACCAGAGTGTCTTCCCAAGGTAATAGGTATTAAATCCACAAATCCCTTAAGAGCCATGCTTAAAAAGGAAATTTGAAAGCCAGTAAGGAGGTGAGACTATGGTTCATCTAAAGAAACTGCTGCTTAAAAAGGATTATGCAATTCCTTCAAGTGTAAGTTGTGTTATGCTGTTAAAAACCATAGTTATTGTTAGCATTTTACTCTAGGTAGCCGCCATGTTTATGTTGATGAATCCCAAATGCAATACTCTGGGCTGCTACAGAAGACTAAAGTACATTAGAAAGCAAACCATATAAAGTTAAAAAAAAAAAAAAAAGTCATGATTGCATCTTAATTAGTTCAAGACAAACTCAGCCATGGCCTGATGGCTTATGCTTTCTCTGAAAAGACAATAACTACAAACTGTGCCAGAGGGAAAAGGAAAAGGGCTTCTGTTGACTTCAAATAAAGAAGGTGTATGACAAAAGAGGAAGCAAATGTACCTGGATATGCCGTTAACAATCACCTTGTGTATCTACAGCTGCACTTTAGGAGCACTTTGGAAATTAAAAGATTGCCAGCTTTTCCACTTTGGGACAAAAAACATTTGTGCTAAACAGCCGGTAAGTAAATGCAGTAAACGTATTTTTACAGTGAATAGAATTGTTTTATATTTTGGGGACTGATTGTGAATTTCTACAGCTTCTTGATTAGTAAACATTTGGCAGTTCTTGAGTCTTTAGACATTAAAATGCCAAAACAGATTTTTATTCTCAGACTGAGCACCTATATTTTTTTCATCCTCCTAACAATTATCCTCAAAACATTTGAAAGCACTAAAATAAAACGTGTTCTGAAAACACATTTGGAAATGTTTTACCTGTGTGACTTTAATAAGCATGTAAATAAAAAAGTACTGGGTTGTTTTCTAACTTCCTTAGGGCAGAGATGAGAACACAGTTCATGGATAATGACTTTTCAACTGTTGATGGGCATTTCCTAAGGCCTTGTCTTAGATTCAATGAAGGTTTGTTTCATCCCTATACATACACTAAGGCTGATAAGAACAGATGCATCTGCAAAGCCTCTTGGGTTTCTCTCTTAATAGTGACATTCATGTTAGTTTTTAGGAATCAGTAAATTACTAAGAACTTAAAAGTTCTCAGCAATTGCTTTTCCCATTTTTAAGACTCATCCTTATGCAAGTTTTTAGAAGTTATTGTATGGAAATTATTTCCCCTGGAAGATTTCTCTTTTACATGATAATTTTGATTTACTTTTACCTTAACAATTCTCTTAAGATTAAGAGATTAATTATATTTGCTTTGGGTCTCTCTTTTGATTATTATTTTCCATTATAGTTCAATGAACTAATTATATAGAAACCAAATTTTCTAAGCTATCAGTTTTACACAAAACTTGAAAATTCAGGGGAAACCAGTAAGGAAAATAGCTTATTTTTACACTGGCACACATGTTGGTTGCAATAGAGAATTCTGCAACTCTTTTATAATGATGTGCATGTGTTTTGTGGGTCTGGTGTGTGTGTAGTGTACACATAAATGGGTCACGGTTTTATCTTGTGATGGGGCATTTTAATTAAAATATTGTGGCTATATATTAGCTTCCTATTGCTGCTACAGGCATTTTGGTGGCAAAGTGCCTAAGGCATTTGACTGCTAACCAGAAGGCTGGAGGTTCGAACCCACCAGCCACTCCTCTGAAGGAAGGTTGGGCAATCTACTTCCATAGTGATACTGCCTTGGAAACCCAAAGAGGGATCGCTCTGAGTAGGATCTGACTGGATGGAAGTGAGTTTGTTTTTTTTATTGCTGCTGTAACACATTACAATAAACTTTAAACTTAGTAAAGTTACAACAAAAGCTTAGTAAATTACAACAAATTTATTATTTTATTGTTCTTGAAGTCAGAAGTCCAAAATAGTTTCATTGGGTTAAAATCAAGATGTGGGATGGATTACATTCCTTCTGGAGGTTGTGTGGGAGAATTCTTTTCTTTACCTTTTCCATCTACTAGAAGCTACATGATATCCTTTGTTCCTGTCCTGTTCCTCCATCTTCAAAGCCAGCAGTAACCTCACTCTGATCTCTGATTCTGTCATCACATCTCCTTCTCTGACTGAATCCTCCTGCTTTCCTTTTCTAAGGCACCTTATGATTACATTGGGCCTACCGAAATAAACCAGAGTAATCTTCCCATCTCAAAATCCTTACCGTATCAGCAGTGTCCTTTTTGTCATGTAAGTAACATTAATAGATTTGGGGATTATTATATGAACATCTTTGGTGGGCCGTTATTCTACCTACTACAAGCTGCTTGTTGAAGTGGTGGTTATGTGCCATCAAGTTGCACCCGACTCATAGCGACCCCTCCTGTGGTTTCTGAGGCAGTATCACTATGGAGGTAGATTGCCCAACCTTCCTTCCAAGGAGTGGCTGGTGGGTTTGAACCACCAGCCTTCTGGTTAGTAGTCAAATGTCTTAGGCACTATGCTACCAGAGCTCCTACAAGCTTCTTAGTGGCACAAAATAATCTGATAAAATTCTTGCTACTCACCTTTCCCTTCAGCAACTTTTCCCAGTTATTTACTTCTCCTGAACTCAAGGATTTTTCATCTATATAGTTCACTTATTTATTCAGGTAACCGTCCTTGAATATCCGTGAAGATATTTATGAAGAATGCAACTTATCTAACTTCCTCCAACATACCTACTTGACAAATTTTAGACCTTTCCTAACCAGTGTTCTTGTAAGAAGAGTCCCTGTGTGGTGCAAATGTTTAAATGTTTGACTAATAACCTAAACTATTAGTCAGAGATTTGAAGATTTGAACACGCTCAGAAACACCTCAAAAGTAGACATGTGGTTACCTGCTTCTGTAAGGACATGGCTTTGCAAACCGTACAGAAGTTCTATTCAGCGCACAGACTTGATGACAACTAACAACAACAATTTCCCAAGAGAGGAGAAAACATTGCTTCTTGAACAAAATTCCTTAACCTGCGTATTTTTCTTCTAGAACTGATTTAGCCCTTTAACACTGAAGCACAATTTTCTCTTAGAGGTACCATTTTCATCAGACAGCCTTACAATGGAAGCAAATACTCTTTCTACTTCTTTTTAAGGTACAAGGAGAAGAAGACTGCTGTTTATTCCTTGATGTCTCTTCCAGACCATTATTCACTGTAATCATTTAACAATCCTTCCTTACGTGAAATTGATGACATCTGGTGTTGACATGATCTTCTTGCTTCAAGGACCACTCCTCTACATTCCTCATTTTCTTTTTATTATTTGTAGGAATTACTTCCCTCAGAAATAAGTATTATCCATGGTGCTGCCACATCTCCCAAACTGATTTTGCTTCAACATCAGTGGGCTTCATTATCATTCTTCCATAGCTTTCCTTAAATCTGACAATATTGAAATCTTGAAATTCCGTGCCAAAGACTAGATTGAAGATGATGAACTCCAAGCTTCCACTTTTGTGACTCTACCCTTCTTCCCTTTCCACTTTCCTTATTGTTTCATAAGCCTCTTCTTCATTTTCATTCTTCCTGTCCATTTTTTCTCCATTTTTAGTCTCTTCGCTGAATCTTTGTTAACATTCTAAAGCAGTGCTTCTCAATTTATCTGTGGTGAAGGACCAGTCTTCATTTTCCAATCTACTGTGAATGGATACTTTAATAAATAGACTATGAACTATTTGGGAACTGAAAATAACAAATGATGACATACTAAAAACTGAGTAATAATTTTGTTATAAGATTCAATAGATATAAAATTACATTTCAATAAAGATAATAAAAACAAATAAAATAAGATAAAATAAAAGAATTAATAAATACATGCATACCAAATTGAAAATGTGCATGTTAGTGATTAATATGGAAAATAGAAATTTTACTCATTTCTTTGAGATGTTCTACAATAATAACTAAATGCAAGAACAAACGGACATAAGTGAAAAGACAACTCTCTCTATTAAACCCCTATATATGTTTTCTTGTCATCAAGTCGGACCTGACTCATAGCGATCCCTCCTTGGGTTTCAGAGGTAGTATCACTACGAAAGTACATTGCCTCATCTTCCTTCCGAGGAGTGGCTGGCAGGTTTGAACCACCAGACTTCTGGTTAGCAGTCAAGTGCCTTCAGCACTATGCTACCAGAGCTCCCTCATTAGCCATTAGAGAGATGCAAATTAAAAGAACAGTGAGATACCATCTTGCTCCAGCACTAGTAGCAAAGTTCAACAAGACAGAAAATAATAAATGCTGGTGAGGATGCAGAGAGATTGGTACTCTCATACACTGCTGGTGGGACTGTAAAATGATACAACCATTGCAGAAAGCAGTTTGGAAATTCCTTAAAAAGTTGGGATTAGAAATACCATTTGACCCAGCCATTCCATTAAATCCACTGCCGTGGAGTTGGATGTGACTCATAGCAACTGCTCTTTGGGTTCCTGAAGCACTATCACTACAGAAGTAGATTGCCTAACCTTCCTTTTGAGGGGTGGCTGGTGGATTTGAACAGCCAACCTTCTGGTTAGCAGTCAAATGCCTTAGGCACTATGCTAACAAAGCTCCTAGACATTCCATTAAAAGGTATATATCCTAAAGAAGTGAGAGCCAGGATAAGAACAGACATGTGCATACCCATGTTCACCATAGCACTATTTACAATAGCCAAAAGATGGAAACAATGTAGGTGCCCATCAACAGAAGAATGGATAACCAAACTATGGTACATACACACAATGGAATACTATGCAACATAGACTCTTCAAAACACCACATAACGTGGATGAACTTGGAGGACATTATGCTGAGTGAAATGAGTCAATCACAGAAGGACAAATATTGTATTAGTCCATTATTGCAAAAAGTCAATGAAAGGTTTATATACGAAAGGAAATTTTCCTTGTTGGTTACCAGGGTTGGGAGGAAAGAAGAGGGAACACTGTTAGATAGGTGGAGACAAGTATAGATATGGGGGAAGAGAAGGGCACTGTACATCAAATGTGAGTGATCAATATGATGGCATTGAAGAAGAAGAAGACATAGAGAGGTGTATGGGAGGTACAGACAACAAAAGAGGAACGCTTTTGGACATACAGTACAGTGTTGTCAGTGAAGGAAAACATGGCTATATGGGTGGATAGGTTGATGGACATGATGAACTGGGTGTATCTATTCAGGGAGGAGTGTGCCCAAGACCATGTATAGGGTTGGCAGACAATGTTCCCACAACTGTATTTGTATGTTCTGTAAGAATTTACAGGTATATAGTAGAGCTGACATGGGACAAGTTTATAGTAACTTCTTGGCCACAGACAGATACCCAGAGGGAGCAATTGGACCTGTGGGCTCAGGACCATGGTCACAGGGGACATCAAGCTCAATTGGCATAAAATGCTACACAAACACATTGTTCCACATCCTACTTTGGCAAGTAACAACTGGGATCTTAAAAGCTTGCAAGCAGACATCTAGTTTCAATGATGGGGCTCTTCTCTTGCAGAGTAAATAAGAATCACAAAAACCAAAGACACATGGAAACAATTAGTCCAAGCGACTGGTACACCATGTGATCCTAAGCCTATATGACCATGAGACCAGAAGAACTACATGGTGCCTGGCTAGCACTGTCAAACATTTGGAGGGGATCTATGTAGGAAATCCCAGACAGAGGGGGAGAACAATGTGGAACAAAACCCAAAATTATTGAAAAAAAAAAAAAGGACCAGTTTTGTCGTCTGATAGAGCCTAATGGAACCACTGAGATTATGGCCTCCAGCTGCCCTTTAAGTCTGGAATTGAACCCACTCCTGTATTCCAGCCAAGCAAAGGACAGGCATATGAGCTGAACCTTTGCATTGGGTATATACACTCCTTGGAGAGAATAATCATGGGAGAATAGAAGGGCTGTGTATGCAAAGGGAGATAGCTCAGAGGGCAGTTCAAATTTAACACATTAGCCTTACATAATCACACTTCTCTATATGACATTAAACTTTCTGTTTAGATGAACTGACAATTTTCTCATAGCAAGACTTTCTTGAAGAAGGACTTATACTTTTGGCTCAAGCTCTGAAATATAAGCAATGATTCAGAATGTTTTCCTGTTTCTACAACTGTGTAATGTGCCATCAGAATACTTCTACACAAAGCTTATATTCCAAACCACATTGGCTGATAAAATAATCTTTCATCATTTGACTTTCATACATTTCAGACCTAGTTGTGTTTGTTGGTAATGAACCTGAAAAAGGAGTATCTTATTTCTTTTCAACATCAGGTTCAAAAAGCAGACATACAAAAAGAATTTCCATATTAGCAATAGCTGTGCATTTGAAAACTTGCAATTAAAAATGCTTGCCTAAATTTATTTGTTTCTTTGTTCTATGTACTGATCCTTCTTACTATTACACAAAAAATAAAGAAATAAGAAATAAACCCACCAAATTCACTGCTGTTGAGTTGAATCCAACTCATAGTGACCCCTCCTTGGGTTTCTGAGGTGGTATCTCTACAGAAGTAGATTGCCCAGTCTTCCTTTTGAGGAGTATCTGGTGGGTTTGAGCTCCCAGCCTTCTGGTTAGCAGTCAAATGGCTTAGTCACTACTCCTCCCCCCAGAGCTCCTTTCCTACTATTAAGTACCCAATTTTTAAGCTATGGTATGACTAGAAAGTGGTACTTGAGTTATCACCTCAACATAATTAATGACATTTACACAAAACCAATACCCAACATTATTCTCAATGTAGAGTGGCTGAAAGCATTCCCCTTGCAAACAGAAACCATACAAGGATGCTCTCTATAACTACTCATGTTCAACATTGTATTGGAAGGCAATGCAATAAGGCAATAAAGGGAAATAAAAGGCAATCAAACTGGTAAGGAAGAAGTAAAACTATCCCTATTTGCACATGATATGACCCTATACATAGAAATTCCAAGAGATCCAGCAAGAAAACTACTGGAACTAATTGAAAGATTGAACAAAGTGATAAGATACAAAATCAACATACAAAAATCATTTGGATTCCTCTGTATCAACCAAAATAACTCTAAAAAAGAAATAAGGAAAATAATACCACTTACAATTGCTACCAAAAAGATAAAATATTAACCAGACACAGAAAGAACCTATACAAGGAAAACTATAAAATACTACTACTAGAAACTATATAAATGGAAAACTATACCATGTTCATGGATAGGAAGATTGAACATTGTGAAAATATCAATACTAACCAAAGCATATTCAATCTATATGCTGAGCAAATAATCCGAGAAGCTGGACTATATGAAGAAAAACGTGGTATCAGGATTGGAGGAAGAATCATTAACAACCTGAGATATGCAGACGATACAACTTTGCTTGCTGAAAGTGAGGATGACTTAAGGCACCTACTGATGAAGGTTGAAGAATACAGTCTGCAGTATGGATTACATCTCAACATAAAGAAAACAAAAATCCTCACAACTGGACCAATGAGCAGCATCACAATCAATGGAGAGAAGACTGAGGTTGTCAAGGAATTTACATTGCTTGGTTCTACAATCGATGCCAACGGAAGCAGCAGTCAGGACATTAGACGACGTGTAGCATTGGGGAAGTCAACTGCGAAGGAACTGTTTCAAGTGCTGAGGAGCAAGGATATCTCCTTGAGGACTAAGGTGTGCCTGACACAAGCCATGATATTTCCAATCGCCTTGTATGCATGTGAGAGCTGGACAATGAATAGGGAAGACCGAAGAAGAGTTGATGCTTTTGAGTTGTGGTGCTGGCGAAGAATGCTGAAAGTACCATGGACTGCTAAAAGAACTAACAGATCTGTCCTGGAGGAAGTGCAGCCAGAATGCTCCTTGGAAGCAAGAATGGCCAGACTTCGTCTCACCTATTTTGGTCATGTTGTAAGAAGGGACCATTCCCTGGAGAAGGATGTCATGCTTGGTAGGGTGGAGGGTCGACGAAAGAGGGGGAGGCCTTCAACGAGATGGATTGATACAGTGGCTGCGATGATGGGCTCGAGTATAGCATGGATTGTGGGGCTGGTGCGGGATCGGGCAGTGTTTCGTTCTGCTGTGCATGGGGTCGCTATGAGTCGGAAACGACTCGACGGCACTTAACAACAACAACCAAAGCATTCTATTGATATAATGCAATCCTGATCCAGGTTCCATCAACATTTTCTTTTTAGGGCATGAATAACCAATTACTAGTTTTATATAGAAAGGAAAGAAGCCTTGGCAATGCAAAGCAATACTGAAGAAGAACAAAGCAGGTGGTCTTGCACTTCCCAATCTCAAAACCTGCTACACAGCCACAGTTGTCAAAACAGCCTAGTATTGGCAACAACAGACACAAAGATCAATGGAACAGAACTGTGAATCCAGAAGTAGATCTATGGATAGGTGATCTTTTAAAAAGATCAGAAACCATTAAATAGGGAAAAAGCATTCTCTTTAACAAATGGTGCTTGCAAAACTGAATATATTTGTAGACAAATGAAACAAAATCCATATCTCACAGTGTATACAAAAAAGAATTCAAGTTGGATCAAAGATCTAAAGGTAAAACCTCAAACTATCAAGATCATCAAAGGAATAATAGGGGCAAACTTAGAGTTCTTCATTTATGGCATAAATAGACTATCAAACATAATACAAAATGCACAAATAGCAGAAGATAAACTAGATGACTGGGATCTTCTAAAAACTAAATTCTTATGGGCATCAAATAACTTCTACAAAAAAGTAAAAAGAGAACCTACAGATTAGGAAAAATATTTGGCAGTGATATATCTGACAAGAGATTTTGTCTAAAATTTATAGAAAACTCAAACACTTGCAACATCAAAAAGTTAACATCCAATTAAAAAATGGGCTTGTTGTTGTTGTTGTTATGTGCGGTCGAGTCAAACCCTACTCAAAAAATGGGCAGAAGACATAAATAGTCTCTTCAGCAAAGAAGATATTCAGGTAACCAACAAACACAGGTAGAAATGCTCATGATCATTAGCCATTAAACTCAAAAACTCACTTCTATAGAATCAATTCCAACTCATAGCAACCCTCATTGGGCTTCCAAGGTTGTAAATCTTTACAGAAGCAGACTGCCTCATCTTTCTTCCATGGAGTGGCTGGTGGGCTCAAACCATAGACCTTTTGGTTAGCAGCCAAATGTCTTAACCATTACATCACCAGAGCCAAAACAACAATGAGATATCATCTCATCTCAGCAATAACAGCAAAGTTCAACAAGACAGAATACAAGAAATGTTGGAAAGGGTGTGGGGAGATTGCTCTCATGCAGTGCTGGTGGTACTATAAAATGGTGCAACCACTGTAGAAAACAGTAGGTCACTTCCTTAAAAATTTGTAAATAGTGATATTATTTGATCCAACAATCTAATCCCACTACTAGGTATAGATCCTAGAGAAATAAGAGCTGGGACACAAATAAATATATACACACTCACATTCATTGAAGCATTATTCCCAGTAGTAAAGATACAGAAACAACTTAAGTGTTCATCAAAAGATGAATGGATAAACAAACTATGGTACATATACATACAATGGAATACTATACAACATTAAAGATAAAGAAGATTCCGGGAAATACCTCATACATGGATGAACCTGGAAGGCATTATGCTGAGTAAAATGTCAATCACAAATACTGTATTAGTCCACTATTATAAAAAGTCCAGGAAAATTTTACACATAGAAATACACATTCTTTGATGGTTACCAGGAATGGGAGGGGATAGAAAGGAAGGGAAAATAACTGAGTAAGAGACACATATTAATTTGGGTGATGGGAAAGGAGATATGCAAAAGTCAGTTACCCGAGTGATATCACTAAGGAAAATGAAGACAGGGAGATGTGCACAAGAGTTGACAGATAACAAAGGTAAATATTGTCACCTACAGAATCCTGGATTATCAGGAATAACAAACGTTAATCTGTGAGTGGATACCTAGGTTGACAGGTAAGATGATCAGGTATGGGTAGGTGAATGGGACTAATCCATGACCATAGATTAGGCAAACAGTATTTCTACATACATATTTGTATGAGTTATAAAAATATCTACGTATATAGTAGAGCTAACAGGGGACAAAGTTATGAAGACTCCTTAGCCATAACTAAACACCTTGAGGGAATTAGTTACCGGGCCTACAAGCTCAGGACCGTAGTCACAGGGGACATTAGAGACAGTTTGCAAAACTTAGTCTACAAAGTCAATGTCCTGCATTTTACTTTGGTGAGTAGTGAGTGGGATCTTAGAAGCTTGCAACTGGCCATCTAAAGTGCAACCATTGATTTCCCCTTCTCTGGAGTAAAACAAACAAACAAACAAACAAACAAACAAACAAAAAACAATGAAGAAAATAAAAGACACCTGAAAACAATTTGTCCAATAGACTAGTAGACCACATGAACCTCAGCCTCCACAGCCCTGAGACCAGAGAACTAGATGGTGCCCAGCTACCACTGCCAACCACTCTGAAAGGGATCACAATAGGAGATCCTGGATGCAGTAGGAGAAAAATGTGGAACAAAATTCAAAATAATAAAAACAGACCCTGCTTCCTTGTCTGACAGAGACTGGTGAAATTCCCAAGACTATGTTGCTTAGTCACCAGTCAAGCCTGGAAGTGAATAAACCGCTGAAGCTCAACTTTCAGCCAAAGAGTCAACATGCCTATGGGGTGAAAAATATCACTAGAGTGGTACACACTGCTTAGAATAGTCAACCATATGAGATCAAAAGGGCAGCATTTGCCAAGGATAAAATTCAGAAAGCAGGAAGGGATGGGAAAGGACAATGCAAATGAGAACCACAGGGAGGAAATGGGCAGAGTGCTGTTACACTGTGGGACTGCCTTCCATGTCACAAAATAAAACGTGTATGAACAGTTCAATGGAAAGCCAATTTGCTCTGTAAACTTTAACACAAATCACAATAAAAGGATCAAAACAAAACAAAAGAAGGCCCAAGACTTTCCTGAAATAAGAGACTAAAAGAAGCAGACACTCTCTATGTTGTTGGCTTTGAAGTATTAAGCTACTATGAATTCTACAATTGCAAGGAAATGAATCCTGCTAACAACCACAGAAGCTTAGAAGTGTATCCTTCCCTAGTCAAACATCCAGACAAGAATGCTGCCCAGCCAATACCTTGATTTCAATCATTTGAAACCATGAACAGAAAACCCAGGTAAGTCATCGCTGAACTTCTGACTTACAGAAACTGAGATGATAAATGTTTATTTTTACGAATAACTAAATTTGAGGTAATGTTATGAAGAATTAGGAAACTTACACACTTCCTTTCCTTCAATCCTCATATTGGTTCTTCAAACAACATCATATTTCTTACTTTCTTCTCAGCTACCCCCTTCTCATCCATACAATCTTGATTCTGAACTCATTTTATTTTCTTTTGTAGCAATCAAATGACCTTTAAAATCATCTTTGTCCTTTCTAGCTCACTCGAAGCACCACTAAAAGCACTGGATGTGTATCCAGAAATCTCTAGGGGAAAAGTTTACTGAGGTCATGTAAAGAGGGACTTTATAATTTGGTTTTGAAGGTCAAGCACAAATAAGTGATGCTCAATGTGGGGGTGCTAAATGGCTAAGATGGAGAGAACCGGTCTTTTGAGATGAGCCAAAGAATTGAGAAATCACTGTGTTGTATCAGCTATGCAGATGAACATCAGAAGTGAAAAATGTGCTGGTTATTTTAATATTATAACGTAAAAACTGAGTATAAGTAAAATGACTCATTTTTCTGTGGTTCCTTATATTTTCCTTCATGGAAACATTGTAATAGTTCCCCTTGGTCTTGTGAGAAGAAATAAAAGTTCTAAAATATACACATTTTATAGAACTCTTCAGAACCATTAAATGTAATATACCTCATATCATGTCATCCCAGAAATAATAGCAAAGTTCAACAAGACAGAAAATAAATGCTGATGAGGGTGTGGATAGATAGGAACTCCTATACACTGCTGGTGAGGCTGTAAAATGTCGTGACTACTGTGGAAAATGGTATGGTGCTTCATTAAAAGTTGGAAATAGAAATACCATTTCATCCAGCAATCCTAGAAATGTATCTTAAAGAAGTGAAATCCAAGACATGAATAGATATATGCACACCCATATTCATTGCAGCACTGTTCACCATAGCAAGGAGACAGAAACAACCTAACAATCAACAGATGAATGGATTAGCAAACAAGATCAGGCATGGGTAGGTGAACAGGAATTTATCTGTGATCATACATAGGTTTGGCAGATGATACTCCTATGTATGTATTTATATGTGTTATAAAAATGTCCATATACATTATAGAGCTAACAGAGGCCAAAGGTAGGATACGATAACTTCTTAGCCACCACCAAATGCCTTGAAGGAGTGAGTCATTAGGTCTGTGGCTCAGGACCATGGTTACCAGTTACATCAATTTTAAGTGGCACAACTTAGTACACAAAAATATTGGTCTACATTCTACTTAGGTGAGTAGTGACTGGGGTTTTAAAATCTTACAAGTAACCATCTAAGATGGAACTATTGGTCTCTCCTTGTCTGGAACAAAGAAGAGTGAACAAAATCAAAGACATGGAAACAATTTATCCAAGGGACAATTTATCCTAGGGCTCACAGGAACCTCAGCCTATACGACCCTGAGAGCAGAACTAGATGGTGCCTGGCTATCAATGCCAACCACTTGGAAAAGGATCAAAATTGAAAATCCTGGATAGGGTGGGAGAAAAATGTGGAACAAAACTCAAACACATAAAAAACGACCAGGATTACTGGTCAGGTAGGGACTTGTGAAACCCCTGAGACTATGGCCACAGCTTACCCTTTGGACCTGGAAATGGACTTACTCCTACGGTTTAGCTCTCAGCCAAACAACAGATAAGCCTGTCAGCTGAACAACTGCACCAGAGAGATGCACTTCTCAAAACAGTTAACTGTGGGAGGTGGAAGGGTATCATTTGCACAGGGAGAAAGCTAGATAGGCAGGAGTGCATAGGTAAGAAGGACAGAAAGAATAAGTAATCACAGGAAGGAGGTGGGAGGAGAGTTGTTACATTGTGGGGATTGTAATCTGTGTAGTGAAACAAAATGTGCATGAACTGTTGAGTGTAAAATAAATCTGCTTTGTAAAATTGTGCCCAGATCATAATATAAAATAAAAATAAGTAAAA
>NW_006921653.1:8170370-8175244 GCF_000298275.1 Orycteropus afer afer
GACTCATTAAGCTCTTTCCCACAGAGACTGCCTTTCACAAGGAAAAAAAAAAATGGCAGTGTTAATCAAACTAGCATGGGACTTAATTAGAACCCCAAGAACAAACAGATGGGCTTTGCACCTTGGACACAGGAGTATCCTGTTTCTAGAGATGACCTCAATAATTTTCATAACAATCCAGTCCAGTACAAGTCAAAATTAACTAACTTTTCATGTTCCCCTTAGTAATTTACTGTTACTCTTTGAAAATATTTCTAAACTGAGAGATCTCCATTAATTGCTTCATATTGGTAGCTCAAATGAGGCTAATGACATTCTACTTGATTGTATATAACATTCATTTAATTTATTTTTTATGTGTGTCTTCAAAACAATTTCAAACATGAAGTTGTTTTAGTTAATAGCCTCATTAAATGATATTTGATGGCTGATACAGAATTTTAGAGATTGGAAATTTTCTAACACTGCATGAGGAATGAGTTCTTATCCACCTTGGGATTAGGGGAGACATTGTTCTACTGCATTCCAAAGATCTTATTGGTGTTGACTGCTTCATCATCTCCAGCCTCTGGAGGCCTGTAGTGGAACTGGTTGGGAAAAGAGTAGTCAATCAAGACAGGCTTTCTTCTTAACAGTTCCTTTAACGTTTTTGGTGCTGCTCTCACCTCCTTTAGGGAAGAGGTCTGCCCACACATTGACTGCCCAAACACAGTCCAGATAAGAGAGAGGTCCAGGGTCACCTCAGATGTTGCTGAGATAGGTTTTGTTTTGTAATATTATGTTTAATTTTTATTTCTGTACAATCAATCTGCTGTGGTCCCACAATTCCATTAAGTGATCTGAGCCTTTTCCTCTCAATTTTGCATAGAATTCTGACAACAGACCTAATGTTTCATGTGTTGGTTTCCTTCAAGCTCCTAAATTGCTGTGACCTCTGGATCCCTCCTTGCCTTTGTTGAGTATCCTCCCTTCCTAACTCTGGAATAAAATTTATGCAAGACTGAAATCTTAGCTGTGAATAGCTTCACAGGCAAACTTCTTATTTGTGATTTATGATATCAACTATTTAGTCCTTATTATGTCAAACCATTAGGAGTTCTGGTGGCTCTGTAGTTAAAGCATTGGGCTACTAACCAAGAGGTAGGCATTTTGAATCCATCAGCCTCCATGGGAGATGAGGCAATCTATTTCCATGAATATTTACAGCCTTGGAAATGTGATGGGGTCTCTATGAGTTGGAATCAACTCATTGGCAGGGGTGATATGTCAAACCATTACTTTCTTCCATTCATTCATTAAAATATAATAATAATAATAACAAAAACAAGTGTTTTTTTGAGTGCTTACAATGTGAAAATTTTTGACAGAAATAAATAGAACTTCTGTCCTTCTGGTAAAAAGGAAAAAAAAAAAAAAAAACAGATATGAGAGAAAAAGAAAATTAGGGTCCCTACCCCTATGTACAGAAATAAATCATAGGCTGGAGATATAGCAATGAGTTTCAGTGAAACAAACTGAAAACGTATGAAGCCAAGTCCAAGTCATTTTGCTTGTACATATTTGAATCCTGATAAGACTTTGTGGTCTGCTTACCTTACTCCCTCCAGTTCAATTGATGGGGAATATTTTTTGTTTTGTTTGTTTTCTTAAAGTGTGAATCTAAAGAGCTGACATTGAGATAGAGAAAATGGTTGGCAGAGAAAGTTGACTCTGATTTGGAGGGCAACAGCTCTCAAGGCTAAACAGGTTTGCATGCACAGCATGGAGAATGGATGAGAGTAAGAGCTTTAGAGTTGTGTTGTTTTCTCACTGTACCACATTGCCCTGTGAAGATGCTTACTTGCTCCCCATGGCTGACAGAAAAGTGGCTTTTTCTGCACAGACTAGTGAGGTCAGCAAGGTGATGTCAGAGAACCTGAAGGACATGTAGAAATGGAGAAAAGGAATAGCTACAGAGTGGTGTCAGTGCACAGGATCCCCTGAGGGACAATGCCATGTGTTCAAGAGTGGTACTTGGAGGGCAGGAGGGATGATTAAGCCCAGATTATGGCTCCTTGGACACTGCCCTGAGGTACAGACTTTACACCCTCAAACAAGCCAGGGACAAACTGTTGTAACCTATAATGTTAACTGAGGTTATGTCATCCCTGAGTCATGCACAACAGAAAAACTCTGCCATGATTGGTTGTGGATCACAGAAAGGACCATTCCTTGGAGAAGGATGTCCTGCTGCTTAAGGTGGAGGGTCAACGAAAGAGGGGAAGGCCCTCAACGAGATGGATTGACAGTGTCTACGGTGATTGGCTCAAGTTTAGCAGGGACTGCAGAGCTGGTATGGGACTGGGCGGTGTTTCGTTCTGCTCTGCATAGGGTTGCTATGAGTCAGAGATGACTTGAAGGCACCTAACAACAACAAGGAATCACCATACTGCTTTCCACAGTGGTTGTATCATTTTACAGTCCCACCAGCAGTGTATGAGAGTCCCAATCTCTCTGCATCCTCACCAGCATTTGTTACTTTCTGTCTTGTTGAACTTTGCTACTAGTGCTGGGACAAGATGGTATCTCACTGTTGTTTTGATTTGTAGCTCTCTAATGGCTAATGATAGCATTTCTTCATATGTTTTTTGTCCACCTGAATATCTCCTGTGGTGAAGTGTTTATTCATGTCTTCCACCCATTTTTGAATTGGATTATTTGTCTTTTTGTTGTTGAGGTGTTGGAGTTTTACCAGGAAAATTCTCTTCCAAGAAATCTTTGACAATTTTCTTTGTGGTTTTATTTGTCTCTTCCTGTTCTGGAATTCTGATTACATGTAGGTTATTACTTTTGATGGTATCCTACGTGAACCTTAGGCTTTCTTCATTTTGTTTTGTTCTTTTTTCTGCTTTATCCCTTTCCAAAGGAGTATTGAAGTATTTGCCTTCCATCTCCTTAATTCAATCTTCCATTAATTCAGTTCTACTCCTTTGCCCATTCAGTGTCTTATCTATGTCTGAAAATTTCGTATTAACCTTCTGGATTTCTGTGTGTAGATTTTGTACCATTTCCAATATTTCATTTGTTTTGTCCTTTTGTTCTTGTATTGTTTTTCAAAATTGTTGTGGGGTTTTCTCTGTGTGTTCCTTAGTTTTGTCAGTGTTTTCCTTGATCTGCCTCTCAATTCATTGAAAATATATAAATATAATTTTTTTTTAATTTCTTATTCGTCAGTTCCAATGCTGCGTCTTCCTCAGGGATGTGTTTTGGGTCTGTATCTTGGTTCCTTGTTTCTCATGCTTTATATTGTTTCTTTGTGTGAACTGTGGTGCTGTGTTGTCTCTGAGGCATTGTGACGTTTTTGTGTTTATATTTAGTTGGTGATTGTATGTTGGAGTGACTTGCCTACTATTTTCTTTTTCTTTGTTTTGTTTCTATGTTATCTATGTAAGCAGGATACCATGCTGTGCTCGACAGCATTTATACACTCACCACCTGTCTCCTTTCCTGTTGTCATCCTCCTGTATGGTCATCCTTGGCAAACAGAGTCTATTCTTAGGTCCTGAGTTTGTTCAGGTTTTTCCACTAGTTTGTGCCTAATCCACTGCTATATAGTTCCTTTCAAAACTCAGAGGTCCAGGATTATGTTCTGTATCTCTGTCAATTAGTTTCTCTTTTCTTTGTTGAAGAAGATCTGTGTTGCTTGTCTGCTTATTCCTCCATCTTACTAGACGTCCTCAATACCAGGTAGTTTTGACTACTGTGGCTGTAGAGTAGGTTTTGAGATCCAGCAGTGCGAGAATTTTGTTCTTCTTCTTCAATAGTGCTTTGCTTGTTTGAGGTCTCTTTCCTTCCATATAAAGTTAGTAATTGGTTTTTCCATATCCTGAAAGAATGTCAATGGGATCTGGATTGGAATTACATTGATTGCTTTGGGTAGAATTGACATTTTCACAATGTTCAATCTTTCTATCCATGAGCATAGTATGTTTTTCCATTTATGTAGATCTCTTCTGGTTCTTGAAGTAGTCTTATTTTAGTTTTCTTTGTACAGGTCTTTTGTGTCCCTGGAAAGATTTATTCTCAAGTACTTTATTTTTTTGGTAGCTATTGTGAATGCCAGGAGCTCTGGTAGTGTATTGCCTAAGGCACTTGACTGGTAACCAGAAGGCTGGTGGCTCAAACCCACCAGCCACTCCTCAGAAGGAAGCTTGGACAATCTACTTTCATAGTGATACTGTCTCAGAAATCCAAGGAGGGGTCACTGTGAGTTGGGTCTGACTCGACAGCACGTAATAACAACAACAATAACAACATTGTAAATACTATTGATTTTCTTATTTCTTTTTCAGTAATCTCTTTGCTGGTGTAGAGGAATCCAACTGATTTTTTTATATGTTGGTCTTGTAACCTGCCACTATGCTAAATCTCTAAATTAGTTCCAGTAGTTTTATAACTGAGTCTCTTGGGTTTTCTAAGTATAGGATCATATCATCATCACTGGCTGATTTTTGAAAGTATATTATCAGGCCTTTCTTCCTAATTCATCTTAACCTGGAAGCTCCACTGAAACCTTCTCAGCATCACAGCAACACACAAGCCTCCACTGACAGGATTAGTGGCTGTGCATGAGGTGTACTTGCTGGGAGTTGAACCAGGTCTCCTGCATGGCAGGTGAGAATTCTATCTATACACATTACCAGCCAAGATATCCAATATCTGATATCCCTAGAGGGAGATGAAAAACTGGCAGAAGAAGCCAGATATTTGCTGATCACCCTCAAGATAAAGAAGAGTTGATAAAATGAGTAAAAATGACCAGATGGAATGTTGTTGTTGTTGTTAAGTGCTGTCGAGTCGTTTCTGACTCATAGCGACCCCATGCACAGCAGAAC
>NW_006921653.1:8175894-8176795 GCF_000298275.1 Orycteropus afer afer
CAGGTTGTTAATGATTCTTCCTCCAATCCTGATACCATGTTTTTCTTCATATAGTCCAGCTTCTCGGATTATTTGCTCAGCATATAGATTGAAGATGGAATAGGCTAAATGAAATAGGCAGATCAAAAATTAAAAATAATAATATCCTCTAGTACATGATACAATATAATCTATTGTTATTGTTGTTGTTGTTAGGTGCCATTGAACTGGTTCCTACTGATTGTTACACTATGTACAACAGGAACAACAAAATGAAGCATTGCTGAGTTCTGCGTCATCCTCACAATCATTGTCATGCTTGAGCTCATCATTGCAGTCACTGTGTCAATCCATCTCACTGAGGGTCTTTCCCTTTTTCACTGACCTCCTTTACCAAGCATGATGTCCTTCTCCAGGGACTGGTCTCTTCTGACAACATAATCAAAGTACAAGAGATGAAATCTGGCTATCCCACTTCTCAGGAGCATTCCAGCTATACATCCTCTGTTATTTTCTCAGCATACAGAAAGAATGTTGTTATTATTGTTGTTGTTAGGTGTTGTCAAGTCAATTTTGATTCATAGAGACTATATGAACAACACAATAAAACTCGGCTACTCCTGTGCTGTTCTCACAATTGTTGCCATGCTTTAGCCCATCACTACAGCCACTGTGTCAATCCATCTTGTTGAAGGTCTTCTTTTTTGCTCACTTTCTTCTTTACCTAGCATGATATCCTTCTCCAGGGACTGGTCCATTCTTATTACTCACTTCCTATTGAATAAGTATGGTAAAATGATACAACCTTGATGCACACTCTTCCTGATTTTAAACCATACACCATCTCCTTGTTCTGTTTGGTCTATGTACAGGTTCCTCATGAGCACCATTAAGTGTTCTAGAATTCCCATTCTTTTCTTTT
>NW_006921653.1:8177645-8180876 GCF_000298275.1 Orycteropus afer afer
CTTCCGAGGAGTGGCTGGTGGGTTTGAACCGCCAGCCTTCTGGTTAGCAGTCAAGTGCTTTAGCCACTATGCTACCAGAGCTCCTCACAATGTTAATAGAACCTTTTAAATCTTCCTTCCAAGGAGTGGCTGGTGGGTTTGAATCACCAGCCTTCTGGTTATCAGTCAAGTGCCTTAGGCACTACACTACCAGAGCTCCTTTAGTCTATCATGTATTGTATTATTTTTAAAAGGTTCACAATGTTAATAGAACCTTTTAAAAATAATACAATACATGATAGACTAAAGGAGCTCTGGTAGCATAGTGCCTAAGACACTTGACTGATAACCAGAAGGCTGGTGATTCAAACCCACCAGCCACTCCTTGGAAGGAAGATGGGGCAGTCTACTCCCATAGTGATACTGCCTTGGAAACCCAAGGAGGGGTCGCTATGAGTGGGGTCCGACTCGATGGCACATAACAACAACAACAACATGATAGACTAATGGTAACATGGAGAAAAAGCCAAACATTTTTAAGAAACTTCAAATGGGAAAATTGAGTATAAAAAGATGTTAATTAAAGTTAAATAAATGATAGAATAAAAATATATAATGATAATAAAAAATGAGTAAACTAGAAGATTAAATCAAGAAACCCTCATGGAAAAATTTAAGAGGAATAATTAGAGAGAAATTATAAGAGAAAATTTAAAGTATGTGAAACTTAGAAGTAGTCATATAAAAATGTGTATATTAAGAGACAAATGAGAAAAACATGGATAGAGAGGAAATATTAAAGAAATAATCATGAACAATTTCTCAGAAATAAAGCAAAGTTAATTAAAGCATATTGAAAAGTATCCTAGAGTGCCAAATAGAATAAATAAGGAAAATTGTACATGTAGATACATTATGATGAAATTTAAGAACTTCAACAATATGGAGAAAATTCCAAGAGCTTTTATAGGAAGCAGATCCTAAAGGGAAAAAGACTTAGATTAACCTCAGACTTCTGTGCAGGGACAGTAGGTGTCATAATTGTAAAGAAAAATTATTTTAACATTAGGTTTTATTCTATTTTTAATTTTTATTTTATGACCTTCACAGGATAAACCATAAGAAAAATGAACATCATGTCCCTTCTACCCAGGTTATGAAATAATATTTCCAGTTATATTTACAGTGGAGGTAGCTGCATACCTGCATGCCTTCCAAATATCTCCTAGTATTCTGAATTTGGAGGGCGTCCTTCAATGCATATCTTCATATTTTTACTATGTATAGATGTCTTCCTAAACGATATGTAATTTTGTTTTTTATAATTTTTAAAAAGTAAATAAACCAGGAGTTCTATTATTATTATTATTAAAATGTCATTTATTTTGGAGAAACACTGTTGCTTTATTTGTATAAAACAGAAGTAATCAAGAAGTATATGGCAAAATAAAAATTACATTGCATATCTTAAGACACCATGCAGATAACTAAATCTTATTTCCACCTACATGATGTGTTCCAATGGACTTATCCTTTGTACAATGACAGAAATTCAATGATGGATGTGGAAAGTAGTACAGATAATAAAGTCAGCCTTAGAATACACACTCCTAAAACTAATTTTAACAACAGATAACCTTAGGAACTAGAAAGTGTAACTAGATTGTAGTTTGAAAATCATCAGGTCTTTGTGCTAAAGTTAAACATTGCATTTATCTTCATTCTTCGATAAGTTAATGGAACTTTTAATCCAATGTTATTGTTATAAAGACAATGTTTATTTTCTCAATAGATATTGCTGACGTTTTCTATTTCAAATTTTCTCTCCATAGCTAATTTAAGACATACAGTACTCGAAGAAGTTCTTCAAAATGATATTTTGGGTTCTATTTTCATTCCTTAAATAACTTTTTTATATTTCTTATATACATTAAGTTTCATCAGCTAATTCATTTATAATATGATGTGTTGACAAGTTCTGTATCTTCAGCAAAGTATTAATTTTATTACTTCTGAAAGAGGAAAACTCACTAACAGCTTTCCTACTTTCCAAAGCACCAAAGTCATTTTATTTGTTCAATTTTGTCAAACTCTGGAAGCCTAGAGTAATCTGTATCTCACAAAGTTGTGTAAAATTTCTGTTTCCCACATTTCCTATACAATTTTTTTCATTTATTGGGTAATCTATTTCCATAGAGATACCACCTCGGAAACCCAAGGAGGGATTGCTATGAATCGAATTGACTCTATGGCAGTTAGTTTGGTTTCAGTTTTATTCATTCATTTAAAAATTATTTTGATATAATTATAGATTTACAGGAAGTGTCAAAGAAATGTATAGGAAAGTACCCCGATACCCCCAATTGTTAATCCCTTACACAACTATTATTCACTATAAAAATCAAGAAAGTGACATTAATACAATCTATAGGGCTTATTTGGATTTCACCACTTATACACACACAAATGTGTGTGTGAATGTGTGTGAGCATGTGGGTAGCTATATATAATGTTATCGTATGTATTACCTTGTGGAACCACTGCCACATTCAAGATAATCAACTGTATCATCAACCCAAGCCTCTCTCATCTTTCTCCTTTACAACCACATCCCTCCACTCCCTCCCCATCTCTAAAGCCTACCAACCACTGTGTTCTCCATCTATATAATTATGTTATTTTATGAATGTTACATAAATGGATGGATATAGTACATCCTTTGTTGTATTTTTTTCACTCAGCATAATTCTCTGAAGATTCACCCAGCTTGTTGTGTGTGTCAATATTTTGTTCCTTTTTTATTGTTGAGTGATATTCCATGGAATGGCTATACCACAACTTTTTTTTAACCATTTACACATCGTTTCCAGCTTTTGCCTATTGCAAATAAAGGTACTATGACATTCATATACAGATTTTTGTGTGCACATAACTTCTCATTTCTTTGTGTAGTTATTGAGTAATATGGAAAGCCTAACTTTTTAAAGTTATTGCCAAACTATTTTTAAGTGAGTATACCATTTTACATTCCTGCCAGCTGTTTTTCAACAAATTTGGATGTTTTCAATTTTTATTTCTTCAGATACTCTTTCAGTTTTCCTCTCCTTCATTTCCTTCTGGTACTTTGATGATATTAATCTTTTATTTAGACTTTTTGTTATTGTCTCATGAGGCTCTGTTTATTTCTTCTAAGATTCATTTGTTCATTCTTCTGGCAGTCCAGAATATATTCAGTGTTCTTCACCAACACAT
>NW_006921653.1:8180976-8209157 GCF_000298275.1 Orycteropus afer afer
TATCATTGGTAGATGATATCTTTTGAATGGAAAATTCAATGTAAAACTTATTAGAACTCATAAAAGTCTATAAAAACAGCAGATATAAATCAACTTATAAAAATCAATACTGACCTTTACATTAGCAACTAAAAAAAACTTGATAGAAAATAAGGTACTACACACAATATATCAAAACAATGATAATAAGAAATAAAACTAAAAGGAAGGCTAAAGACATTTTAATAACAAAATATATTTCCGCCTAAAGGGATATATACAAAGATACTTACTGTAGTATCATTTGTGGTAACAGAAAATTGGAGGCAACCAAGATGTCTATCACTACAGGCATGCATAATCAAATATGGTGGATACTTAAATGGAATACTATGAAACAATAGAAAGCAATAACTTCATTTATATTCAGCATTATTAATGTATCTTAAAATAGAATTGAGAAAAAACAATAGACTATGGAACAGGAAATTAGTAAACTTTTATAGCACAGTCTTATTAATATAAAAAATGTTAAAAATACATACACATCTTATTGATATTCACATATATAAGGACACATACCAAACACATGATAGGTGTATGCCCAAGGTGGGAAAGGGCATGGTAGTAAAGATGGAAAAAGAGAAAAGAAATAAAACTTAGCAGGAAAAGCCTTGCCTGAAATGAAAACAACATATGAAATTAATCTATTTTTTGCAGCTGAGATCCAAAGAAGACAGGAAAAAGAGACTTAGAACACAGTATAATGAATGAAGCAATTGAACTGTGGGCAAGATATAGATGTAGCAGAGAAAAAAAAAATGGCACCCATATTAGAGAAGAAGACACGGTGGCTGCAATGATGGGCTCAGGTGTAGTATGGATAGTGAGGCTGGCACAGGACTAGGCAGTGTTTCATTCTGTTGTACATAAGGTCGCTGTGAGTGGGAGATAACTTGATGGCACATAACAAAAAAAAAAATTAGAGAAGTGGACATAGTGCTTAGGGATGTCTTTCTAGAAGAATCAATTCTTATTGGGATTTGAAGGATGAGTAGAAATTATCCAGATAAAAAAGAATGGAAAGAACTTTTTAAATAGAAAATAAAATTATTTGCAAAGTCCAAAATCATAAATGTATAAGTGTTGTCAGAAACATTTTATAGGTTTGTAATGTTTTCCATAAAACACAAGGTGGGAAACAGGTGCTTAGGGACAAGTGTGAAAATCTGAGCAGAGACTAGATCATGAAAGATCTTGGTTGCTACGCAAAGGAGTGCAATGTTGGTAGGCTGGGGAAGTTTATTTATTTATTTATTTTAAAGAGAAAAGGCATTATTGAATCTCATACCTTAGGGTCACTACTTTGAATTGTTGTTGTTGTTGTTGTTGTTTGCCGTCGAGTCAGCCCCGACTCATAGCGACCCCTCCTTGGGTTTCCGAGGCAGTATCACTACGGAAGTAGGATTGCCCAACTTTGAATTAGAGGAGAATAAAACTGTGGGTTAGAATGTCAGTTAGAATGAAGGGTGATTAGATAACTTAGATGACAGATGAAATGTCTGTTGAGTTCAAAGTGCCTAGGGGCTTCCCATAAAGGTATCTTCTAAACAGTTGGATATATAAATTTAACACTCAAGAGAGAATCTACAGCCAACATAAAAGATTTCTGAGTGATTAACATAAATAAAGACTTTAAATCATTGGTATGGATAAGGTCATTCTGAGCAATTGTATAGACTAAGAACAAAAGGCTGACTTCTGAGCCCTGGGGATCCAGATGTCTAGAGAATGATGAAGGGAAAAAAGAATCTAGTGGAGGAGAGTGAAAGGAACTTGGCAGAGAGGTAGCAGGAAAGCCAGCAGGAAGTGAGTCATGGGAATGATGGGACAGGAGCTTCAAGAAAGAAGGTGTGTCTCACCTTGTCAAATGCAGCAGTGCTACAAAATAAGAGGAAGGTTCAAAAGAGTTCATTGGATTGGAAACCTGCAATAACCTTTACAAGAGAAATAACTATGGAAAGAGTGGAAATAAAATTTCAGTGCAAAATGAATAGGAGACGGGGCAATGGTCGTAAAAAGTGTAGAACATAGACAAGAAGTTTAAAAGAGGGAAGATGAAAGAAATAATATAGTATAAAAGTGTGGGGTCAAGGGAGGCATTTTCTCCTTTCCTCTTCATCTCCTTCTCCCTCTTATCCTGTTGTTGTTGTTGTTAGGTGCCATTGAGTCGATTCTGACTCATAGTGACCCTAGGTACAACAGAACGAAATAGTGTCCAGTCCTGTGCAGTCCTCACAATTGTCACTATGCTTGAGCCCATTTTTGCAGCCACTGTATAAGTCTATCTCATCGAGGGTCCTGCTCATTTTTGTCAACTCTTTACATTTCCCAGCATGAAGTCCTTCTCCAGGCACTGGTCCCTCCTGATAACATGTTCAAAGTATGTGTGTTGTTGAATAAAACAAGGGGATAATGCATGGTTTAAAATCAGAAGAGGTGTGAGTCAGGATTGTATCCTTTCATCACATTTATTTGATCTATATGCTGAGCAAATAATCCAAGAAGTTGGAATATACGAAGATGAATGTGAAGTCAGGATTGGAGGAAGACTCATTAACAACCTGTGATACAAAGATAACACATACGTCCTTGCTGCAAGTGAAGAGGACTTGAAACATATATTGATAAAAATCAAAAACTACAGTCTTCAATATGGATTATATATCAACAACAACAACAACAAAAATCCTTGCAACTGGACCAATAAGCAGTATCACGATAAATAGACAAAATATTGAAGTTATCAAGGATTTCATTTTACGTGGATCCATAATGTCTAGGTTTAGGGGAAAGTTAAAGCAAAAATGAAGAAGCAAAAGACATGACCACCATCTGTCAGTCAGTTTGTCATACTGTGGTGGCTTGCATGTTGCTATCTTGTTGGAAGTTATGTCGCTGGATTTTCAAACACCAGCAGGGTCACCATGGTGGACAGACTTCAGTGGCTCTTCCAGACTAAAACAGACTAGGAAGAAAGGCCTGGTTGTCTATTTCCAAAAATTAGCCAAAGAAAACCCTATGGATCACAATGGAATACTATCTAATATAGTGTTGGAAGATGAGTCTCTAGGTTGGAAGGCAGCAATAGTCTCAAGCATGCCAGTGGTCATAGAAAGATACAGGACTAGAAAGTGTTTTATTCTGCTGTACATGACGTCATCATGAGTTGGAAATGACTCATAGCAACAAATAACAGAAGACATGAGAAGGAAAGAAAAATAAGTGAAGCTTTGATGTAAGAGTGAGGGGATGGGTGGAGAATAGACTTGACCAAGAAACAATATTATCTTTTGCTTCAATTTTAATAGGATAATTTGGAGTGGGGAGGGGAATAGACCAATGTTTATGTGGTAAGGAAGGAAGTTAAGAAAACTCATATGGTGCAATTGTCCTTATGTCTCTGTGACTTAGAAGGGAAGACCATCTACTGAAGATAAGATGACAGGTTGGGAGTCTGGGAAAAAAAATAAAAATCTGGTATATTTATTTAAAAAGTTGTTAAAATATCCTTTACTGTAATGGAACCAGTTTCAGGATGCTTGGTAAATGGTGGCGTCTTAACTACCTGAACCTCATGTTGTAAATCCTCTTTTGCAAGTAGAAAATCATGGCAAGCAACCTCTCACAGAATTCCAACTGAGTGCTAAATGCATGGGTTTCTTTCAAATCTCCTCAATGATCAGGAAACAGATGGCCTTCCACAGTTAACATCACCAGAACATCTTGTTAGGCCAAGTCTATTTATCTCTGAAGATCACATAAGTAGTAACCATTTTCACTAGCCTTTCTGTATCTCACTGTAAGCTGTTCAGCTACTATTTCCACAAGCCTACTAGCTTTTATGAAGATAAATTCAGGAAAAGATGTGAATGTATTTTTCTTTTTTTTTTTTTCCAGATTTATTCTTTTACTGAGAAGGTTCTTTCGAAAATACAAATCTGATTAATTCACTACCTTGTTTAAAACTTGTCATGGGCTTCATATACTAAGTTAAGATAAAGTCAACGTTATCTTATCATGACCTTCAAGGACTCTTCACCATTTGTCCACCCCAAAGTCACATCCCATGGTGAGATACGGCCTTACTCTTAAAATCATCATTCCCTATTTTGCCTCTGAGCTTTCTCATAGGCTATTTGCTCTTTCTACATCATTCATCCCCCTGTACTTCACTAGGTTAATTTATACTCATGCTTCTTGTCTCAGTTTAGATGTCACTTCTTCTGAAAATCTTCACTAACCTTCCCTGAGTTAAATGCTCCTACCGTATGGTCCTACAGTGCCTTGTATCTCTACTATTACAGTTGCCTCTTGCCTGTCCATTTCCCTCTGTGCTTTCAGCCACATAAAGTCAAAGACCTTTTTGAAGTGTCACTATTCTTTCCATAGCTTCTTATACATAGTGCCTGGCACATAATAGCAAATATTTGCTGAATGAAGCCATGGTTTTTATCATTTTATGAATATGAGAAGCTGGGGATTTCACTTAAGCAGTTGTGTAAAAACATCAAGATTGGAGACAGGAGCAATTACTTAGGTCTGGTGCTATTTCTTCTTATTAGCTACATGACCTTGCAAATTTATTTAAACTTATTTTACTCTTATTTTCCTTAGTTGTAAAATGGAGCTGTCCACCTTACTACCCACTTCATTATTGAATAAGTAAATAAAATAGTGTGTTTCTAGCTTAATGAATAACACAAAAAATAGAACACAAGAAATGATAAACTTCTTCCCATGTTATTTTTTTTCCATTTAAAACAACAATGCCAACATTTTCTAATTGTTTTCCTTGTTTTTTTCTCACTCAATCCAACATGGGAGCAAGAGATATGTTTGAAAAGAGCTTGTTATTCAATTATTTGAAATAAAAATTACAAGTGAAGGTAGCTAATATTTAAACATTAAGCAATTACTCTGCACCTGGCCAGGGTAGCAAGTAGTTTACATATATTATATTCTTGTTACTTATTTTTAACATTATGTTCAGTGGTATGAAGGATTCCATTTTAAAGATAAAATAAATTTTCCAAGAAGTTACTTGCTCTTCCTGTGGTTGATAGTGATAGTGGAAGAAAAGACTGAGAATCTTCTCAGTTGTCTTATAATTCAGGTGAGCACAGTGCATGAAGATTTCTTCTATATTCTCTAGCCCTTCACAGGGCTAGTGCACAGTAGGAAGAGGGGAGATGTATGTGGGGAAATTAACTTTTAATTACTTCCTTCCTATATTTTTCATCTATGAAATATGTTCATATAAAGCTATAACAGATATTCCTCCTTCTCTCAGAAGATGGTACTCATTTCTGGGTTGTTTCCTTCTTGGAGCTATTGTAAATATCCTGGACATTTTAATGTCACTAAGAATTATCCTTAAGGATTCTATGGACAAAATATTGAATAATGCAGGAAGCATCAAAAGAAGATGGAATGAATACACAGAGTCACCGTACCAAAAATAATTGGTCAATGTTCAACCATTTCAGGAGGTAGCATATGATCAAGAACCAGAAGTCCAAGCTACACTGGGGGAATTGGTGAAAAACAAAGCTTCAGGAATTAATGGAATACCCTTTGAGATATTTCAACAAACGGATGCAGCACTGGTTTGCTCACTTGTTTGTGCCAAGAAATTTGGAAGACAACTACCTGGCCAAGAGACTGAAAAAGATATATATCCATGCTCATTCCAAAATAAGATGATCCAAAATAAGAACAGAAAGGGAAAATTATCAAAATTTCATTAATATCACAGACAAGTACATTTTTTTCTGACAATAATTAAAAAAAAAAAAACAGTTCTAGAAGTACTTTGGGAAGGAACTACCAGAAATTCAAGACTCAGTAGAGGACATGGAATGAGGGGGCAATGTTAGATGTTGGATGGATCTCTGAAAGTAGGGAACACTGCAAAAATGTTTGTGTATATTTTATTGACTATACAAAGGCATCTGACCATATGGATCATAACAAATTATGGATAATGTTATGAAGAGTAAGAATTACAGAACACATACTTGTGCTCATTAGGAACCTGGACATAGACCAAGAGACAATCATTCAAACAGAACAGGGAGTATACTACAAGGTTTAAAATAAGGAAAGCTGTGCATCAGGGCTGTATCCTTGCACTAAGTTTATTCATTCTGTATGCTGAGCAAAGATTATATGAAGAAAACATTTCATCAGGCTTGGACGAAGACTCTCATTAACTGCCTGTGATATGGAGATGACACAACCTTGCTTGCTGGAAGTGAAGAGGACTTGGAGCACTTACTGATATAGATCAAAGTTAATAGCCTTCAGTATGGATTACACCTCAACATAAAGAACACAAAAATCCTCTCAACTGGAGGAATAAGCAACATCTTGATAGATGGAGAAAAGTTTGAAGTTGCCAAAGATTCATTTTACTTGAAGCCATAATCAATGCCCTTGGAAACTGTTATCAAGAAATCAAATGATGGATTGCAATGGATAAATCTACTGCAAAAGGACCTCTTTAAGTGTTAAGGAACAAAGATGCCATTTTGAAGACTGAAGTGTGCCAGACCCAAGCCATGGTATTTTCAATAGCCCAATATTCCTGTGAAAACTGGACAATGAATAAGGAAGACTGAAGAAGAATGGTGCATTTGAATTGTGGTTGACAAAGAATATTGGAAATACCATAGACTGTCAGAAGGAGGAACAAACCTGTCTTGGAAAAAGTGCAGCCAGAATGCTTTTTAGAAGGGAAAATGACCAGACTTCATCTCTCATACTTTAGTCATGTTGTCAGAAGGGAGCAGTCGCTGGAGGAGGATTTCATGCTTGGTAATGTACAGGGTCAGTGAAAAAGCAGAAGACCCTCAAAGGGATGGATTGACATACTGGCTGCAATAACAGTTTCAAGCAAAGCCACGATTGTGAACATGGCACAGGACTAGGCAATGTTTCACTCTGTTGTACATGAGTGGCTAGGAGTCAGAATCAACTCAATGACAGCTAACAACAACAAGAAGAAGACTTTCACATTGCTGTTTTTTAATAATTGTATGTTTAATAATTGTATAATAATACTTGCTTGTATATTTATTATTTTTTTTTCTGTTTCCCTCAGTAAATTTTTAACTTCTTAAAGGCAGGACCTCTGTCTCATTTCCCTTAGCATCCTCACAACCTGGCACTGTAATATTTTTGAATAAACACATTTAGAATAAATTACCACCTTCACCTATATACCAAAAAAAAAAAAACAAACTCACTGTCGTCGAGGCGAATATGACTCATAGCAACCCCTCCTTGGTTTTCTGAGGTGGTATCTCTACAGAAGTAGATTGCCCAATCTTCCTTCCCAGGAGTGGCTGGTAGGTTTGAACTGCCAGCCTTCTGGTTAGCAGGCAAATGCCTGAGGCACTATGCCACCAGAGCTCCTTATACACATATGCCCATATATACCAACATATTGTAGGCAATTTTGTGGCTGTCACAATTTTATAAGACATATACTAACAAATGTCTTTTAGAGATTTGTATCTCTCAGTGATTTATATGAGTTAAGTAAGAATGTATGAGCAGTGCTGGCCCCTATAGAAAGTCATAAGAACACCTGAGAGAACAAGAGCCTGCCAAAATGAGTAGCTTGTGCTTCTCTGATAAAGATGGGATAGATGAGAAAAAGGTAGAACTACGTGTACTAACATGACCTTAACTGTTTTGATTCTATACCCTGAACTAACCTTATTCTGCCATCTCAGTCAAAATAATTTTCTCAATGAAGATCTGTGTTCTCATCTGTCAAATCAACATGTTAAAAATGACCTTCACAGGCTAGATCTCAGGAAAAGCTAATAAGTGATTGCAAAAATCTGAGAGAAGGAAAAGCACTGTGTAAACATTGAATGATAAATTAGGGCCTTTCTGTATTAAGACAAACTAAGAGGCTTTTAATTTGGCATCTTCCAGTGTTTGGCTAGCTGCTGAGGAAAAAAGGATCACAATAAATGTATATATAAAAGAAAAGCTGACAACTGAAAAACTAAAATGAAAAGTAACAATATAAACAATGTTAGGATATGCCTTAAAGGAGAGGAGTTCTCAGAAAGTTGAGATCTTAATTTAGAACGTTTCTTTCTCTCTAATTGTTGTTCTGTGTGCTACTGCAATGTGATGAAAAGGCCATAAACTTAGTGTGGTAGCTTGCAGAATAATTTAATTATAATTTAACATTTACGTTTATGCTATGCAATTACTTACATTGCTTTTGCTGAAGACAATACATTTAAGCAGCTGCACACAATGAAAAAATAGCTGACAGGGTCAATTCTAAAGTTATGCTAAGGTTTAGTTACATTCCTTTTTCACCCAGTGGACTTGACAATTAGGCAGCAGACTGCTTGAAGGAATGGTTTGGAATCAGGAGGCTTGATTTTACTCTAAGTCCTTTCACGATCTAGCTCTGAGAATTTTCTAAGACTCCTTAACCATTAGTGAGGTAAGTCCCTGTTTTCTTATCTATAAATGTTCCCACTGAATGCTCAGGATTTCTTTCATTCACTAACATTCTGTGTGAGTGATGCTTGCTAATGTTGCTTATCAAGGAAAGGCTGTATCATTTATGAGATTCAATTCATCTCAAAAACCAAAGTCATCTGCATATCTTGGGTGCCCATTCTATGGCATTGTACAAGAGTGGTTCATGTTAGACTTTTATTATTTACTCTAACCCATTGCCGTCAAGTCGATTTCAACTCATAGTGACCCTATAGGATTTCAAGGTGATAATCTTTACGGAAGTAGATTGCCCCATGTTTCTCACAGAGTGGCTGGTGGGTTCCCACTACTGACCTTTTAGTTAGGAGACCAACACTTAATCACGAGCCACCAGGGCTCCTTACCATACTCTAGGTTCCTTTATATTTTTCTTTTTCCCAGAAGTCAGCACCACAAATAGTTTTCACATTACCAATTTTAGTGTAAAATTGCAGAAATGAGTATATGAAGTACGACTTAAGATTTTTTTTTTGTTAACAACCATTTCCTTGTTCTCTTTGTGATTTGACTGTTAAATGTATGTTAACTCTATTCTGTAAGTTAATTTTAAAATGAGCAGGACTGTTTTTTACTATCATCACATCAATTTTGATTTTAGTGATTTAGAACAGTATACAAGTTCTATTAAGTTAGAAGTTTCAAGTAAAAGGCATAATTGAGAGGCTTATAGATGTTTATAAGGAGCTCTAGTAGTGCAGTGGGTAAGGCATTTGGCTGCTAACATTGCTCCACAGGAGGAAGATGAGGCAATCTACTACCATAAATATTTACAGCCTTGCAAACACTATGGAGATCGCTACAAGTAGGAATCAGTTCATTGGCAATGAGTCTGGTGTTTTTTTGGTTTAGAGATTCATAGTTAGCCAAACCAAACCAAACCTGTTGCTGTTGAGTCAATTTCAATTTATAGCGATCCTGTAGAACAGTATAGAACTGAGTCCATAGGGTTTCCAAAGCTGTAAATCTTTATAGAAGCAGACTGCCTCATCTTTCTTCTATAGAGGGGATGGTGAATTCAAACTGCTAATCTTTCAGCTAGTAGCCAAGCACTTAACCACTGCACCAAGAGGTTCTTATTTATAGCTTGCAGAAAACAGAAATTTAGTCTATTCACATATTTTTTCAGTAAAACAATGGGCATACTTTAAAACACTTTTATTGAGATATAATTAACCTATCAAAAATTCACCCATTTGAAGTGTACATACATACATATATACACATATATTAGCTTATTCACATTGCTGTGAAGCCAAGACTGCAATCTAATCTTTTGATGGATATTTAATTTTGGTTGTTGTACTTTTCAGATCTAGAATTTCCATTTCATTCTTTTCTATAATTTTTATCTCTTGGCATAGTGGATAAGGCATTCGGCTGCTAACCAGAAAGTCTGTGATTTAAACCTACCAGCAACTCTGTGGAAGGAAGATGGGGTGATCTACTTCCACAAAGATTTACAGCCTCATAAACCCAATGGGAGTTGCTATGAGTCAGATTTGACCCTACGGCAGTGAGTTTGGTTTGGTTTTGTCACTTAATTGATATTCTCTATTTGATAAGACATTGCCATTATAACACTCTTTAATTCTATAAGTACGGTTTCCTTTAGTTTTTTGAACACATTTATAATGTTATTGTTGTTATGTGCCATCTAGTCAGACCTGACTCATAGTGATCCCTCCTTGGGTTTCCGAGGCAGTATCACTATGGAAGTAAACTGCCCCATCTTCCTTCCGAGGAGTGGCTGGTGGGTTTGAACCATCAGCCTTCTGGTTAGCAGTCAAGTGCCTTAGGCACTATGATATTAGAGCTGCTTTTAAACCTTTGCTGCCAAGTCCATCATGTGAACCCTTTCAAAGCCAGTTTCTATTGCTTGCTTTGTTTTTTTTTTTTTTTATTTCCTGTGTATAGGTCACACTTTCCAGTTCCTTTCTAATTTTTGTTGAAAATTGAACATTTTAGATAATATATCGTAGCACTCTATACTGATCAACACACACACAGAGGTAGTTGTTGTTGTTGTTGTTTGGTCATTTATTTATCTGAAAGGGACTTGACTCAACTAACTCCATTAAATCTATTTCTCACACAATGTGCAGCCTCTGATGTCCTTGCTCAGATCTTTTTTTTCTTGTTTTCATCCTTTAGTATAGCTACCTAGGGGATATAGCTGGTTCCTATAATCTACTTACAGGTCTAAAGTTGTGACTGAACTCACCTAATTTGTTAGATATTTACCCTTAACTGATATGTGCATTGTTTGGTGGTTGCAATCAAAGTTCAAAGCTAACTGGTCCGATAGAGACTGGTGAAACCCCTGAGACTATGGCCCAGAGTCACCATTCAGGGCCAGAATTGAATGCGCTCCCATGGCTTACCTCTCAGCCAAACAACAGACTGGTCTATGAGCTGAACACCTGTACCAGAAAGATGCACTCCCTAGAACAATCAACCTAGGGAGAACAGAAGGGCAGTATTTTCACAGGGAGAAAGTTAGGGGAGACAGGAGATGCAGCATTGGGCATACACACAGTCTTCTAGACTTCCATGGATGACCATAATATTATTTTAAAACCTGGATTCTCTAGAAGTCATCTCTTGGTCAGAGTGGCTTATTGTTCAGTTAGTGTTTGGCCACAGGTTGTGTTTAAAATTCTTGTGCTGGTGAGGATCCAGCACTATGTTGATGGGTCTGTGTGCAGTTCTGTTGTTCACTACTCCTGATTGGAAAAAGTCTAGCAGGTACATGCAAACTTTCTGACCCCTAGAGTTGTCTCTCATCCCAGATAGGCTCTTATTGGCTATCTTCTCCACCAGGTTCTATTAAACTTCTATTTACATGTATCAGAGCTAACAAGATCCTCTTTATTGCTCTCCACCAAGACCATCATTTTTTTTTTTCCCAATGGCCATAGGTGTGTGGTTCTGTTCAGAAGAATTAGGAGGTAATGGATATTACAAAAGAACAATAACAAATTTTCCTTCATTCTTTATTGTTTAATTCACATTTTAGTCAGTTATATTAAACACCACTTTTGTCATAAGCAAAATTACAATATATTGTTGCTGTTGGTAGGTGCCTTTGAGTTGGCTCCAACCCACAGCAACCTTATGGACAACAGAATGAAATACCACCCAGTCCTGTGCCAGCCTCACAATCTTTGCTACACCTGAGCCCATCATTGCAGCCACTGTGTCAATCCATCTTGTTGAGGGCCTTCCCCTTCTTTGTTGACCCTCCACTTTATTAAGCATGATATCCTTTTCCAGGGAATGATCCCTTCTGACAACATGACCAAAGTAGGTGAGATGAAGTCTGGACATTCTCGCTTCCAAGGAGCATTCCAGCTGCACTTCCAACAGGAAAAATTATTTAGTTCTTCTGGCAGTCCACCATACTTTCATTATTCTTTGCCAATGCCACAACTCAATAGCATCAACTCTTCTTCAGTCTTCCTTATTCATTGTCCAGCTCTCATATACATATGAGGTGATTGAAAATACCGTAGCTTGGGTTAGGCACACCTTAGTCTTCAAAGACACATCTTTGCTCTTCAGCACTTGAAAGAGGTCTTTTGCAGCAGATTTGCCCAGTGAAATATGTTATCTGATGTCTTGACTGCTGCTTCCATTGATGTTGATTGTCGAACCAAGTCATGAAATATTTGACAACTTCAATCTTTTCTCCATTTATCGTGATGCTGCTTATTGGTCCAGTTGTTAAGGATTTTCATTTTCTTTATGTTGAGATGTAATCCATACTGCAGACTGTAGTCTTTAATCTTCATCAGTAAGCGCTTCAAGTCATCCTCACTTTCAGCAAGCAAAGTTGTGTTGTCTGCATATCGCAGGTTGTTAATGAGTCCTCCAATCCTGATGCCATGTTCTTCATATAGTGCAGCCTGGATTATTTGCTCACCATAGAGATGGAATTAGTATGGTGAAAGGATACAGCTCTGATGTACTCCCTTCCAGATGTTAAACCGCACAGTATCCCCTTGTTCTATTAGAACAACAGCTTCCTAGTCCATGTATGGGTTGCTGATGAGCACAATCAAGTGTTCTGGAATTCCCATTCTTCTCAATGTTATCCATAATTTGTTATGATCCACACAATCTAATCCTTTTGCATAGTCATTACAACACAAATAAACATATTTCTGCTAATTTTTGCTTTCAGCTAAGATCCATCTGACATCAGCAATGATATCCCTGGTTCCACATCCTCTTCTGAATCCAGCTTGCATTTCTGAATGCTCTCTGTTACAATATATATATACAATACATATATAATATATGTTTATGTATATGTATGTATATGGCTATTACAATATATATAATTTATTTCTGAATTATTTCTTTTCCATTGATCAGTTTGTCTATTTCTATGCCGATAACACATTCTTTTAAGTATGACCATTTATAACAGCTTGTCATAAATTATAAGAGGTCAGTTTCTTCTGTTTTATTCTGATTTTACAAAAACATCTTCACTCTTCTTTCACATTTTATCATTAATATCACCTTTGAAAAATTCAATTAATATTTATAAGAAAATATTTTTGTATTCTGAGTGTAACTGCACTGAATTTATTGATTAATTTGGGAGAAACTTGACATTTTTACACTACGAGGTCTTCCTATCATGAATTTTGTGTTTCTCCCCTTATTCCAATCTTCTTTAAAGTTTGAATATTTTTATGTAGGTTTTTCTTATTCCCTTTAGTTTTATTCCTAGCAATGTTTTTCAAACTATGAGTAGAATCTTAAATCCATTACATTTACAATTATTTTTTGCTTGATAATAGGCATATGACTATTTTTACTCAAATAATACAAGCCTTCTAGTTTGCTTGCAAGCTGCTCCCTTCCTCCTCTCACGGGTATTTTCATAAGCACAGCATGCTAATTTTTATATGGCAACATGTAAAAAAAAATTAGCATAGCACTTATGACAGTATCTCACAGATGGAGGGTGTGGTTGGCAAACAAACATAAAAGATGAGCATGTAAAATTTGCATAAAAATACAGTATATTTTGTATATTGATTTTGTGTTTGGTCACATTACAGAATTCTCCAACATTAATTTTAAGGTTTTTCCTTGGATTCTACAGTAGATTAATATATTATCTATAAATAGTGACATTTTTCTTTTATTTGATTATAGGCTTTTATTTCTCAAGTACTTTGAAATAGAAGTGGTTATAGTGAACATTCTAGCCTCCTTTCTTTAGCAGGAGTGTTTTCAATTGTTCACTCTTAACATCACAATGTTTACTGAAAGTTTTTGGTAGGTGTTTTTTTTTCCATATTGAGAAATTTTCCATTTATTCTGATGTCTTTACTTAAATGAGTTTGTAGAAAGGTTATGTTTATGTCAGAAATCCAGTCTGTTGAGGTTGGCCTGAATTAACTTGGTAGCTAGAATGTGACTATAAAATAAAGTTATTTACTGATTCACTACATTTGGTGTTGAGCAAAATAGATAGAGCTATTAAATAAATGATAACAACAGGAAAGGATTTTTTGTGCTTTGCTGATTGGTGAAAAGAACAAGTTTAAATAATTCAGTTATTTTGTATCAAATAATTATTGCTTTAAGAGAAGCACAACAATGAATATGTACTTTAGGTTTGTATACTATTACTTCATATAATTGAAATAGAATTGACTTTTAACAGAATTTCTCTTGAATAACAGTAACTCAAATGTAACCTTAATTTACTCTGTATTGGGGATTGCTAGATACTGTTGTGAAGTTAGTTATCTTCAAATAATATATCAAAGAAATATAATGGTACAAGTGGTGAAAAGGAGCTTTTCATAAAAATGTTGCCCTCATACTCTGCTTCAGATTCCTTAACTTTATGTTGTGTCTTGGAGCTCTGGGAGCACCGTGCCTAAGGCATCTGACTGCTAACCAGAAGGCTGGTGGTTCAAATCCACCAGCCACTTCATGGAAGCAAGACTGGGCAATCTACTTCCTTAAAGATTTACAGCCTCATGATGCAGTGTCTAAGGCATCAGATTACAAACCAGAAGGTTGGCAGTTCAAACCCACCAGCCACTCCATATAAGGAAGATGGGGCAATAGACTTCTGTAAAGATTCACCACTTCAGAAACCCAGTGAGTGTCACTACAAGTCGGAATCAACTAGATGGCAGGGGTTTTAAGAACAGTCAGTGAACTATGTGACTAATTATGTTAATCACTTATTCCCACATTGGTTTTATTCATATAATAAATTTTGGCTGAAAAATTTTACCTGACATTTTACTTTGAAATACTGATTAATAGAATATTTGTCCTCTGATTAATAAGTTCTAAACTAAATTCTCTCAATATAATAAATTTCTTATTTGACTGATTGTTTTTCCCCAAAAGTAGTGAGCCAACATGGTCACACATGACCTGAACAAAATAAATGTTGATCTAAAAACTGGCTGGTTTTTGGAAGTAGATCAACAAGGCCTTTCTTCTTGGTCTTCTTAGAAGAAGCTTCTTAGAAGAAGCTTCTTGGAAGCTCTGTTGAAACCTGTTCAACATTAGGACCCCTTTCCTACTGTTCAGGTCAATAAGAGACATCTATCTGCTCTTGGAACTGTTTCTGCCTACACCCAGTGCAGAATTCTGGGTTTCGTCCTATTTTTCAGTTCAGGAGAGGTTATACTGGAAGGAAAAGAACAGCAAGAAATTCAGCTCCATAACACTCTTACTTTGAGTTCTGGCTTCCTTTCTAGTTCTACCTGCTACCATGTAACTTTTCAGAGTCTTCAGAGAGCTGCTCAATATATCTGTCCAGAGTTTTTAGTTACATTCAGTGGGAAAGAGACAATGAAATATTCTTTGTTTGTCCAGAATGGAACTAGAACCTTAAACATACATTGGAAAGATAATCTTAAAATAGATTATCTCTTTTTCTTTCAATCTCACTCATTTCCCTCCCATGTATTTAGACTTAAAGGTTCTAAACCATTCTGGAGAAATGGTACAAATCCATTTTTAATAAAGCCATTGTAGAGCAACATTCCAGAGCCTCCCTTGGTATTCTGCTTCTTACTTTAATTAATTTATCGTAAGGAATGATTCCTTTATATTACTTCCTTAACTTTTAATTCTATTTCCTTTAATTTTACCTACATCCTCCTATTTTCCAAGTAAGAAATTGTTGATATACATTTTGAGGACCTTGGAATTTTGATGATTGTATCTATTTAAAAAATTTATGGCTATATGCACACAGGTATAAACTGAATGTATGACAAAATGAAGGAGAGAAATAAAAATTCTATAACTCTACCTTCCATAATAAGAATAGAGTAAATTCCTAGCTGTTGATACACTTTTATGATACATATGGTTTGCTGAATATATAATTTAAATAATATACATTTATAGAATGCTAATTTTCAGGCAACTTCTTGCTTCTGATTGACTTGATGTATACTATAGATTTTTTTTCTTTCTAATATGGTCATGATAACTCACTACATATACATACATATATCTATATAATCGGTATACATATGTAGTTATATATATATATATATGCCTATTTATTCCATACACATATATATAATTTATATAATTGTGGCTATACCAAAAATTGTGTATTGTTTACCTAAAGGAAGAATCAATGTAAATCCAGCTTTAACCTCATTCTAAAAAGGAAAACAAGCTCACTGCCATCAAGTTGATTCTGACTCAAAGTGACCCCCTTTGGGCTTTCCAGTGGTAAATCTTCACGGAAATAGATTACCCAGTCTTTCTTCTGCAGAGTGGCTGGTGAGTTTCAACCACCAACCTTGGGGTTAGCAGTCAAATGCGTTAGGCACTATGCCACCAGATCGCCTTTTGATCTATTGTTATAACGTGGTATAACACTCTATTGTTATAACATGTGCCAAATAAATGTAAGAACACTGGCCTGAGCATAGAAGTAAAAGACATAACCTCAGTGTTGGAAATAATTACATATGCCTGACCTTTTGTGAATTTAAGAAACAAAATTAATTCATAACTAAACTCATGAGGGTGTAGGTAAGGATTTTTCCAAAATGAAAATAATAATAATAAAAAAAAAAGCTGGTTATGTTTCCCTAAGGTGGACCTTTTTGTGGTAGACTATAACAAAGCAATAAAGGAATCGGCAATACTTGCATACCCAGTGGACTATTTAAATATTACTGTGACTGAGAACAAAACACTTCAAAGTTTCCCTCGCTCTCTTATTTAAATCTATGTGGGAATACAGATTTAGAGCTAAATGGAGCACAATCACACAGGGAGCCTTTGGAGGGTACAAGGACTATGAATATTGATGGGGATTCACTTCGGTGTTGTACTCTAAACAAATGACAGTAGAGTAGTAAACAACTGTTTCCTTGGAGATGCAAATAGATTCCATAGGCTGTGAACTGAGACTCTTTCCCACTCAGATCTTACTCAAAGCAAACAGTGTATTTAGAAGGGTACACATACCCTACCAATTAGACTGGATATGGCAAACTAGAAACAAAGAAGCAGAATTAGTTCCAACTCATTATAACTATAAACAAGACTTTTTCTCTCTCTCTTACCAAGCAGGCGAGAAATGGCATTATTTTTGTTTCACATTTTTAGGATAAACGAATTCATTCTAGAAAATTTACCTTTGCACATTTAGCAACATTTTGCTCTGAATTCTACAAGTGCTACCCTTCAGAAGTATAGAATATTCTGGAAGATTCTTGCTGATATCATTTTTACTCATGTTGAAAAAGAGGAAAATTTACCTCTGAGGTCTGAAAATGTCCATGAGTGATCTTCTAAAAATATCATCAGGTGCTAAGGGGGAAGATTAAAAATTAGGATAGTTGATGCAAAACCTGAACATGATATTCCATAGAGGAAAATAGAAGGCAAGAATGAAGATAAAAGCAGGACAGGATATTGTTTGGAAATTTGGAGAAGGAAAAATATACTGAGATTGAAGGCAGATGACCAAATCAGGAATTATGGAGCTGAATAGCAAAACTGGCCTCATAAATTTAGCATGATGCCTATAAATCATTATTTTAAAGCATTAGTTCAAAGGACAACAGGTTTACTCTCTCCAAGGAGTGTAGCTACCTAATGTAAATGTTTGGCTCGTATGGCTGTCTCTTGTTTGGCTGCAAGCCACAGTAGTGGGTTCAATTCCAGATTCGAAGGGCAGCTAGGGGCCATCGTCTCAGAGGTTCCACCAGGCTATATCAGATCAGCAAACCTGGTCCTTTTTTTAACATAATTTTGAGTTTTGTTCCACATTGTTCTCCCACTCTATCCAGGATCTCCTACATAGATCCTCCTCCGAGTGGTTGGCAGTGGTAGCTGGGCACCATCTAATTCTTCTGGTCCCATAGTCATATAGTCTGAGTCATATAGTCTGAGGATCACATGTGTACCAGTCCCATGGACTAATTGTTTCCATGCATCTATGGTTTTCTTCATTCTTCTTTACTCCAGACCCATCGTTGCGTCTAGATGGCCACTTGCAAGATTTTAAGATCCCGGTTGCTAGTCACCAAAGTAGGATGTGGAACAATGTTTTGTGTAGTATGTTATGTCAGTTAAGCTTGATGTCCCCTGCAACCATGGTCCTGAGCCCATAGGTTCAACTACTCACTCCCTCCAGGTAGTTGGCTATGGCTAAGAAGTGACTACAACCTTACTCTTTGTCAGCTCTAGTATATACCTGGAAATTCTTACAGAACACATAAATACACTTGTAGAAACATTGACAAGAAACAGCAGTTTTTATAAAACCAGTAAATTTAGGTTATTCATAACAGACAAAAGAAAAAAAAAAAGAAGTAAACTTATGTATTGCTTTATTCAAAGGGGAAAAATAGTCTCAAAGCCTATTTTGGAATACCTGTGAATTCTCTGAGGACATGAGCCACATAATTCTTCATATTTCTAGAACCCAACTTAAGCCCTAAATACACAGGCAAATCAAAAGATTGTGTACTTGGTGAGTGATAAGGTGCAAGTCTATAAAGAGCCCTCAGACATTACCAGAAATTTTGAAGATATTCAACGCTCTCAAGTCCATTCTGAGTCAAAGCAACCTTGTGTACATACTTCCAAGACAGATTCATTCCTTCTTCTGGCCCAAAGCAAAACCAAATTCATTGCCATCGAGTCAGATCCGACTCAGCAACTCCTCTTTGGGTTTCCGAGGCGGTATCACTACAGATTTAGATTGCCCAACCTTCCTGCCGGGGAGTGGCTGGTGGTTTGAACCACCAGCCTTCTGGTTAACAGTCAAATGTCTTAGGCACTACACCACCAAAGCTCCCAGTGCATGGTATTTTCAGTATTCTTCCCCAACACAGTTCAAAAGCATTATTTTTTCTTCAGTCTTCCTTATTCATTATCCATTTTTCACATGCATATTAAGCTATTGAAAATACAATGGCTTGAGTTCAGGCACATTTTAGTCTTCAAAGTGACATTTTTGTTCTTTTGCACTTTAAAGTGGGCTTTTTTTGGGGGGGCAGTAGATTTGTCTTGACTACTGTTTCCATGGATGTTGATTGTGGATCCAAGTAAAATGAAAACTCTGACAACTGCAATTTTTTCTTATGTTACTTATTGGTACAGTTGTGAGGGTTTTTTTTTTTTTTTTTCTTTATGTTGAAGTGTGATCCAATCGAACTCTGTTGTCTTTGATTTGCATCAGTAAGTGCATCAAGTCATCCTCACTTTTAGGAAGCAAATCTGTGTCATCTGCATATCTCAACTTGTTAATTGTTCTTCCTCCAATCCTGATGCCATGTTCTTCTTCATATAATCCAGCCTTTTGGATTAATATGGTGAAAGGATATAACCCTGATGCACATCTTTCCTGATTTTAAACCATTCATTATTCATTTGTTCTGTTTGAATGACTGCTTCTTGGTCTAGTACAGGTTCCTCATGAGCACAATTAAGTGTTCTGGAAATCCCATTCTTTCCAATATTGTCCATAATTTATTATGATGCACATAGTCAGATGTCTTTCCATAGTCAATAAAGCACAAATAAACATTTCTCTGCTTTCAGCCAAGACTCATCTGACATCAACAATGCTATCCCTGGTTCCATGTCCTCTTCTGAATCTGGCTTGATTTTCTGGAGATTCCCTGTCAATATACTGCCTCAATTGAAATATCTGAATACCTTCAGCAAAATTTTACTTGCATGTGATATTAATTATATTGTTTGATAACTTCTGCATTCTATTGGATCACCTTTGTTTGGAATGGGCACAAGTATGAATCTCTTCCAATTGGTTGGACAGGTAGCTGTCTTCCAAATTTCTTGCCAGAAATGGGTGACTGCCACCAGTGCTGCAACCATTTGTTGAAACATCTCAATGGGTATTCCATCAATTCCTGGAGCCTTGCTTATTGCCAGCAAGACTTGGACTTCTTCCTTAAATGCCGTTGGTTCTTTATCATATGCTACCTCCCAAAATGATTGAACGTTGGTATAGTGACTCTGTATTCCTTCTATTTTCTTTTGATGCTTCCTGCATCATTCAATATTTTACCCACAGAATCCTTCAATGTTGCAACTCGAGGCTTGAGCTTTTTCTTCAGCTATTTCAGCTTAAGAAATTTCAAGTGTGTTCTTCCCTTTCGGTTTTCTAATTCTAGCTATCAGTGCCTTTCATTATAATACTTTACTTTGTCTTCTCTAGATGCCCTTTGAAATTTTCTCCTCAGCTGTTTTATTTCATCATTTCTTCCATTCACTTTAGCTATTCTCCATTCAAGAGGTAGTTTCAGAGTCTCTTCTGACATCCTTTTTGATCTTTTTTCCTTTCCTATTTTTTTAATGATTTTTGCTTTCTTCATATATGATTTTCTTGTCATCACACAACTCATCTAGTCTTCTGTCATTAATGTTCAATGCATCAAATCTATTCTTCAGAAGCTCTCTAAATTCAGGTGGGATATAATCAAGGTTGTGTTTTGGTTCTCATGGAGTTGTTTTAATTTTCTTCAGCTTCAACTTAAACTAGCATATAAGCAGTTGATGGTTTATCCCACAGTCAGCTCTTGGCCATGTTCTGACTGATGATATTGAGCTTCTTCATTGTATCTTTCCACAGAATCAGTCTATTTGATTCCTGTATATTCCATCTGGTGAGGTCTATATGTATAAACCCTCCTTATGTTGTTGGAAAAAGGTACTGCAATGAATAAGTCACTGGTCTTGCAAAATTCTATCATGTAGTCGCTAGCACCTTTTCTATCACTAAGGCTGTGTTTTCCAAATACTGAAGCTTCTTTGTTTCTAATCGCTAGTGATTATCAATACATCTTAATTGCATGTTTGGTCAATTTCAGACTGCTGAAGTTGGTACAGATTGTCAAATTCTTCATCTTTTGCATTAGTGTCTGATGTATAAATTTAAATAATAATTGTATTAACTGATCTTCCTTGTAGGCATATAGATACTATCCTGTCACTGATAGCATTGTACTTCAGGATAAACCTTGAAATATTATTTTTGATGATGATTATGATGTCATTCCTCTTCAATTTGTTATTTCTGGCATAGTAGGTCATATGATTATCAGATTCAAAATGGCCAATATCATTCCATTTCAGTTCAGGATATTGATCTTCAAGTGTTCCATTTCATTTTTGACAACTTCCAGTTTTATTGGATTCATGCTTCTTACATTCCACTTTCTGATTATTAATGGATGTTAGCAGCTGTTTTTTTCTCATTTTAAGTCATACCACATGAACAAATGATGGTTCAAAAGCTTTAATTCATCCATGTCTTTATGTTAGACTCCACTCTTAGGAGACAGCTCTTCTACTGTATTATTTTGAGTACCTTCCAACCTGAGGGGCTCATTTTCCAGTACTAAATCATGTTTCACTGCTATTCATAAGATTCTCAGTGGTCATTTTTTTCAGAATTGGATGGCCATGCCCTTCTTCCCAGTCTATCTTAGTCTAGAAGCTCTGCTGAAACCTCTCCACTATAGGTGACCTGGTGGTTTTTGAAAGACCACTGACATAGCTTCCAGCATTACTACAACACACAAGGCACCACAGTAAAACAGACAGATGAGTGGTAGACTAAAAATGTAGTGAGATGGCAAAAATGTATTTACCTGACTTCTTCTTAGAAAAGCCATCTCATTCTTTGAGAAGGGGTTCTATCATGTTCCCTTGGGGTCTACTGTGAGAGCTCAGTTTCAATGGGTATGCTCAAGTGATCAGAGGTGGCTAATGTATTGCCTTCTAGGAACATAGTTGTCTTTTTATTTATTTACTTACTTACTTTAGATGTATAGTGGTCCCCAGTGAAAGGTACATGTTTGCCAAACAGCAGAGGGACAGAAGAGCAAAAAGCAAGACAGAAAAGGAGTTTGAGTTCTGTTACCTGTAGCCCACACTTGGGCTTTCTGACATAAATCCTCACTCTTATCTCTAAATAAATATTTTATAATATCTACAAAATATCTGTTAAACCCACTGCCAACAAGTTGATACTTTCTCATAATGACCCTATATGACAGAGTAGAATTGCCCCCGAGGGTTTCCAAAGCTGTAAATCTTTATGGAAGCAGGCAGCCTCACCTTTATCCCATGGAGTGGCTGATGGGTTTGAACTGCCAATCTTTTGGTTAGCACCTGAATGTCTTAACCACTGTGCCACCAAAGCTCCTAGATCTGTTAAAAGCTATAGCCTCCTTACGGTCACACACATGCTTCCATCTACATCTGCTTATATGTAGTATATGTTGTATATACATGAATACTACTTGTTTCCCTGCTTGCCAACAGGGAGTAGGAAACACCAATAATATTTCTCTACCCATACATCTGAGAATTCGGTACTTACAGATTCTGTTGAAGACTATCAATCTGTTCACCTTTTCCTGAAACAATACTCCAGACCTTAGGATCATTAAACCCTGTCTCAGCTGCCTCCGCTTCCCAGTTCCTCTTCTAGTATCTCCATCCTGCAGAACTGCTGTCACATGTGCACAAACTCTCACAGTCTCAGTGCCTTTCCAAGATGCAGCCAAATCCTAATGAGTTGAGGGTGTGGTCAGTTCTTTTCATCTTGACAATTTTACAACAATTTTTTGTCTTGCAAATTTTACAAACAATGAACAATGACCACAACAATGGACTCAATCAAATGGTCATGAAGATGGTGCCAGATGGGGCAAAGTTTTGTTCTGTTATATATGGGTGGCTATGACTTGGAGCCAAAGTGATGGCAACTAACAACAATTTAGAAAGAAGTAAATGTTTCTCTTGTGTCAGCCACTATTATTACTATTTTTGTCACTTACTACCAGATACAATCATAACTAATGAAGTTAGTGTACACCTCTTCAGTGTTGTTTCCACTCTATTGACATTTGCCTAAGAATCTTCCAGAACTCTCCATTGCTGACATCCACTGACTTCCCACACACTCCCTCTAATCTATTGAAGACCTCAGCAGCTAGTCTCAGTTATTTTTCTTATCTTAAGGTCTGCCAGAGTGACTTCAACATCCATGTGGAAGACACATTCACCCACTCTGCTGCCTTTCAGTTTCTTGTTCTCCTCAACACTTTAACATTCTTCACGTGTCAGTCAGGATAGGATAAGTCATGTGACAATCGCAAACAATGCCAGACTCCAAGTAGCTTATAGCAACCAAAGTTTATTTCCTGCTTATATTACAGACCCATAATTTGTCATCTTTACTTCAGGACTCATGCTGAATTATGAGCTTTTAACTGGGACATTACCACTTTTATAGGAGCGATAAAAAAGACATGGTGAACCATGTGCTGGCTCTTAAAGTTTCTGCTCAAAAATGACACACATTTTTTATACTAACATTTTATAACCTAAAACCAAACCAAACTCACTGTCATCGAGTTGATTACAACTCATAGCAACTTCCATTGGGTTTCTGAGGCCTTTAATCTTTACAGAACTAGATCTCTCCATCTTCCTTCTGGGGAGAAGCTGGTGGGTTTGAACCACTGACATGGTTAGCAGCCAAATCCCTTATCCACTATGCCACCAGAGCTGTTGTTGTTGTTGTTATGTGCCGTCGAGTCGGCCCTGAATCATAGTGACCCCTCCTTGGGTTTCTGAGGCAGTATCACTATGGAAGTAGAATTGCCCAACCTTCCTTCCGGGGAGTAGCTGGTGGGTTTGAAGCGCCAGCCGTCTGGTTAGCAGGCAAGTGTCTTAGCCACTATGCTACCAGAGCTCCCGCCACCAGAGCTAGGCTAATATAATTCAGTTGGCCAACTCCAATATCAATAATATCAATAGGATAAGGAATGGTAATTTTTTTTTAAGAATAATACAATATATCATACTTTTATACCTACTGTCATGCTCATAGCATATATATTCAATAAATATTGATAGGTTGACCAATTCAGATATAATTTTTTAACAAATATATAGAGTAATAATTTTGAAGAAATCTAGATCATCTAATTCAAATTTTTATCCAATTCTGAAACACTTTCCATAGCATACTGACATAATTTTGCTAATTACCACCTCATAACATAGTCCATCATATTTATTTTTATATAGCTATGAGGGATCACTATGAGTTGGATTCAACTCCAAAGCAATGAGTTTGGTTTTTGGTTTATGTTTGTGATGCTTTGTAATAATAAAGGTTAACATATGGGCTCCCATCTTGAAACTGGAAGTCCTATAATTTTTAATACTTCTTAAGGTTAGTTTTTCTTTGTAACAAACTGAAATTTTTCTCCCCATACCTTCTTTCATTTGATTACTAATTGTGGTCAGAGATTAAGATGGCCAGGCTGGTAAAGAGAGTTTGGCAAATTGAAGAACACACGCTTCCTCTAGAAGAGATAATTTTTACTAGCTGTAGCCAATGTGTAATCCAGGATATCACTCTCTTTTCCTATCATAGGGTCATGTACCTTCGTATGTAGAAATATATTTTGAATAAACAAACAAACAAATAAATAGATAAACAAATAAATAGATAGAATAACACTAACAGACCAATCACAACATATCTGTGTGCTATATATAAACTTAGTGTCCCTAGAGTGTGACCACTATGTTAGATAGACATAGCTTCAGGGTAAGCTTTTGTCTCTGGACCTTCTTTGTACCATTTGTACAGTGCTGACCAGTTGAACAATTTATAGAAAGAAAGAAAAGTTTTTCTTGGAAAAGTCAGGTATTGGTGAGGGCCTCTTGAGCTGTATCGTACGTCAGCAGCTGTGGCACATATAGCAAGAAATACTTCACCTGAACAGGACAGGGACTGACAGGAAAAGTAATTGACATCTCTCATATGCATGGTTTTCATCTTTTTGAAGTCTCTAATTATTGATAAAACTATTTTTTAAGGATGACAATCAGAAACAACATCAATAGTTTATATGCACAGAACCTCTCTCCTGAAAAGACCAAAAATGAACATTGTTTATTTGTTGTTATTCAAGAAGTGCCTATGACTTCTATTGTCCTCTTTGTGCTTTTCCTGGGTCTGCACAGATATAAGACATTATCACATTACTTGTGAAAACTCAATTACACACTGTTTCTTTTTTTGGCATTTTCTATTAAAGTAAGGGTTTGGCCTGTTTCAGAGAAAACAGTATCCTATTTTAAGTGTTCATGAGCCTTACATTCAATGCTTCACTCTTGAATTATGCTGTGAATCAACCTCTAACTTGCTAGCCAGTAGTTTCTGAACTCTATTTTCCTCCTCATTTAAAAAATTGGATTATTTCCTTATCCTAGATTTCTGGAATTTCTCCTGTTTGTTACAATTTTTCAATGATTACCAACAGTGGTTCCGTGAACATATCTAGTTATCAAGTTAATAAGAGAAGGGACTTAGCTAGTCATTTTTTTAGTTTTGCTTTGTTTTGTTTGTTTGGGCTTTATGTTAGTAACTAACTAATAATTATGGGCTTTGTGTTAATAACTAACTAATAATTATTCCAGAACTTTTTTATTTTACCAAAAGTAAGGCTCACGATGTATTGATATTCATTTTTATGTGTCAGAGATTTAAGATGACACTGAATCTCACTAATTAAAAGATTGCTTATATATTTTGCTAATATTATTAGAGTAATTGTCATTAAAAAATATTTCCTTAAGATTCAATCATATATTGTTCGGTGTGTCGAGGAGATTCCAATGCATAGTGACCTCGCGTGACAGAGTAAAATTGCTCCAGAGGGTCTTCTAAGCTATAATCTTTAAGGAAGCAAATTGCTAAGTGTTTTTCTTGCATAGCCACTGGGTAAGTTTCAACTGTTGACCTCTGGTTTAGCAGCAATTGCTTAACCATTGTGCTACCATTGCTCCTGAATTATATGTACCAAAACCATATATAGAGCTCCCTAGATAGTCTAAAATAATAAAATTGTTTCAAATATTTATCCAAAAGAAGATAATTTTTTCTTCAAATGGTATGACATCAGGTGGACCTGTGTTTAAATTTTGGTTCTAAAAATACTGTGTGATTGTACACAAGAAGTGATTTTAATTCTTGAGGCTCAGTTAATTTATATACAAATACAGTGATAAAAATCTTTACTTATTGGCTGTGAAAACTAAATGAAATATTGCACATAAAAATGATTTGTTATCTGATAATTGTGATCATTATTTCTCAAAAAATTGTTTTTTATACACTAAAACCCAAAAAACCAACCTTCATTGAGTTGATTTTGACTCATAGAGACTCCCATTGGGTTTCCGAGGCAGTAAATCTCTACAGAAGTAGATTGCCCAGTCTTGCTTCTGTAGAGTGGTTGGTGGGTTTGAACAACTAACCTTCTGGTTAGCAGTTAGATACCTCAGGCACTGCACTACAGGCACCATTATAAAATTAGGAGTTCAGCTAAAGCTACGCAAGAGTTTCTAACAACTCCAAGAGTTTCCACTTCCATATAATTCCATGCAAATGGTATTCCCTGGAGTTGTGTAAAATTTGGCCTTGAATTAAATTACCTCACTTCATGATCTCTTGTTGTTGTTGAGGGTTGTGGAGTTCACTCCAACTCATAGAGACCCTACATACAATAGAACAAAACACCACCTGGTCCTGTGCCAGCCTCATAGTCCTTGCTATACCTGAGCCCATCATTGCAGTCACTGTGTCAATTCATCTCGTTGAGGGCCTTCCCCTTTTTAATTGACCTTCCACTTTACCAAGCATGTTATCCTTCTTAAGAAATAGTCCCTTCTGACAACCTGACCAAAGTAGATGACATGAAGTCTGGCCATTCTCCCTTCCAAGGAGTATTCCAGCTACACTTCTTCTAGGACACATTTGTTCCTTGGCAGTCAATGGTACTTTCAGTATTCTTCACCAACACCACAACTCAAAAACATCAACTCTGCTTTGCTCTTCCTTATTCCTTGTCCACCTCTTACATGCATGAGGTGATTAAAAACACCATGGCTTGGGCTAGGGGTACCTTAGTCTTCAACAAGTTATCTGTGCTCTTCAGCACTTGAAAAAGGTCTCTTGCAACAGATTTTCTCAGTGCAATATGTTGTCTGATGTCTTGACTGCAGCTTCCATTGGTTGTGGAACCAAGTAATATGAAATTTTGACAGCTTCAATATTTTCTCTGTTTATTGTGATGCTGCTTACTGGTCCAGTTGTGAGGATTTTCATTTTCTTTATGTTGAAGTGTAATCCATACTGTAGTCTTTAATCTCCATCAGTAAGTGCTTCAAGTCATCCTCACTTTCAGCAAGCAAAGTTGTGTTGCTTGAATATCACAGATTGTTAATGAGTCTTCCTCCAATCCTGATGCCACACTCTTCTTCATACAGTCCAGCTTCTCAGATTATTTGCTCAGTGTACAGATTGAATAAGCATGGTGAAAAGATACAACCCTGATACACTCCCTTTCTGATTTTAAACCATGCAGTATCCCATTGCTCTGTTCAAACAATAGCCTCCTGATGTATGTACACGTTCCTGATGAGCACAATTAAGTGTTCTGGAATTCCATTTTTCTCAATGTTATCCATAATTTGTTATGATTAACACAATAAAATGCTTTTGCATAGTGAATAACATGCACAAGTAAGTATCTCTCTGGTATTCTTTTTTTTGAGCCAAGATCCATCAAATATCAGCTATGATATTCCTCATTCCACATCCTCTCCTGAATCCAGCTTGCATTTCTGAAAGTTCTCTGTCAATGTATTGCTGCAATTGTTTTTGAATTATCTTCAGCAAGATTTTACTTGTGTGTGATATTAATGATATTGTTTAATAATTTCCACATTCTATGGGATCACCTTTCTTTGAAATGGGTACAAATATGGATCTCTTCCAGTTAGTTTGCCAGGTAGCTCTCTTCCAAATTTTTTGGCATAGCCAAGTGAGTGCCTCCAGCAGTGTCCATTTGTTGTAACATCTCAGTGGGTATTCTGTCATTTCCTGGATCCTTGTTTTGTGGCAATTCCTTCAGTGCATCTTTGACTTCTTCCTTCAATACCATTGGTTCTTGATCATATGTGACTTCCTGAAATGGACAGACATTGAGCAATTCTTTTTGGTACAGTGACTCTGT
>NW_006921653.1:8210207-8216158 GCF_000298275.1 Orycteropus afer afer
AGTCCATTTCAGCTCACTAATACCTAGGATATTGATCTTTATGCATTCCATTTCCTTTTTGACAACTTCCAATTTTCCTAGATTCATATTTTGTACATTCCATGTTCCAAAATTAATGGATATTTGTAGCTATTTCTTCTCATTTTGACTTGTTCCACATTACCTAATTGAAGTCCTGAAAGCTTCACTCCATCCACATCATTAAGGTCACCTCTAACTCTGATGATGGAGCTCTTCCCCAGTCATATTTTGAATCCTTTCTGACCTGAGTATTTCATCTTCCAACACTTTATTTGACAGTATTTCAGGGCTATTCATAAAGTTTTCCAGTAATATGTCTGACAGTGTTTCACTGCTATTCATAAAGATTTCACTGACCAATTGTTTGAGAAGTGGATGGCTACTTCCTTCTTCTGAGTCTGTATTAGTCTGGAAGCTCTACTGAAACTTGTCCACCATGGGTTACCCTGCTGGTATTTGAAATACCAGTGTCATAGCCTTCAGCCCCAGAGCAACACCCAATCCACCATAATATAACAAAACTGACACATGAATGGTAGTTATGATCTCTAGATTCCATTGACTCAATAAATATGTATGAATTATCTACTAGGAACCCAATACTGTGCTAGATGGTGGATAATCAGAAACTAACAAGACATTTTTAATAGAGTATATAATTTAACAAAATTTTACATATATAGTGAATTATGCTGGAAGGGGGAAAACACACACCAGAAGCAAGACTGTTTGGTTACATATATAGTAGTAGCTCCTTAGCGCACATTAGGAAAAGGTGTTTTCTCTGGGCAAAGAAATTAGAAAAAAATTGTTCCTTGTAGGGGGGGGGGAGTGTAATCCTTATGCCATGGTAAACTGTAAAAATCCTAAACCCACTGTCATCTGCCCTATAGGGTTTCCAAGGCTATAATCTTTATGGAAGCAGTCTGCCTCCTCTTGCTCCTGTGGAATGGCTGTAGGGTAGGAACCTCTTATCTTGCTGTTAGCACTGAGTGTGTAATCACTGCACCACCAGGGCTCCGTTATGCAATGGTTGTTGTTATGTGCTGCCAAGTCAGAATGCCTCACAGCGACCCCTCCTTGGGTTTCCGAAGTAGTATCACTACAGAAGTAGATTGCCCCATCTTCCTTCCGAGGAGTGGCTGGTGGGTTTGAACCACCAGCCTTCTGGTTAGCAGTCAAATGCCTTAGCCATTATGCTACCAGAGACCTAAAATCAAGATGATATCAGCCTCCACTTCATGTTTCCTTTGCAGGACACCTTTATGCAGGGTACAATCTGCATGACTGTACTTGGAGACTTTGAATTGAAGGTACTAAGAGAGGATTCATTTTGGGATCTATAGGTTATCTCAAAAGATCCCTAGTGACACTAACTGGTGAAACCTAAAACTTTTGTGTTGTTTGTGTAAAGCCAAGTTACCATGTCTTGGCTTATTGTTTCATTCAATGAAATATAAGCCTGGCATTTACAATAATTGAACAGCAATTTCATTTTTTACTGAAGTCTTTAGAGGAAATGCCAACAGGGATTGTAGTCGTACAGCAAAACTTCCTATTTTATTTTTATTCTTTTAGTAGGCACTGGCTTTATTTACTTACAGGCAGAATGAAGATGAGAAAAAGTTCTATTAAAATGGGATTTAAAAAATATATATATATATATATATATTCTTCTTTGTAGATAACATTGAAATCCACAGTTGATAGTGATTAGCCTGAATATTTCCTCCCATCCCACATGAGCTAAAGTTAGTTGCATTACTGAGTACTTGTTTCCCAAAAGTCTTGTAAAATATACTATAAATCAAAAGTTTAAATAAAACAAATTGCTGTACTTCCTTTTGACTTTTAACCCTAAAAGCTCACAAAGAAAGTATATACACTTTGGGATAGGGAACAGATAATTAATGGTTGCCTATAATTCTGAAGCTGAGCATGTTCAATCGGGGTAATTATACCAAATCAGGCAGAAACACTATCATCAGCTGTTAAATGCTATTGTACCAATTGGCTTTTTACCTTTGTTTTTCCACTTGAGATGAGACATGACACCTTAATTGAATATATCCTCAAGTTGATGACAAATTTTAAAATATACAAAAGTACTTTCCCCCTACTGAGTACTCAAGAACAGTTCTAAAAGTAGCTGAGACTAATCTCACAAGACTACCAATGACAATGTATTTTACCTGATCTATCTAAACTCTCTTCTAGAAGGGCACTGAAGACCTCCACATTTAAGTCATGTTTTAGACTTTTGAAAAATGCTTTTTAAAATTAATGTTTGTTTCTTTTACTCCGATTGCTTCACTGGTCTCAGTGAGACCACCCTAAGAACAAAGTGGAGAAGCAGAACATCCATGAACTAGTAAATACATGAGGACATGTTTGGTTTCACCCCAGTTTATAGATGAGGACACTGAGATGAGGACACTGAGATTCAATGAATTTAGAACTGTTTTTCCAAAGTCTTTCAGCCTGCTTGTGGCTTATCTTGCAACTAATAACTTATGTATTAAGTAATATGCTTTCAACTACAAAACCTTCCCAGAAATTTTAAGGTTTAGAGCTCAATCTGATGCCAGCAATTTGACGGACATTGATATAGTGAAGGAGCCCTGATGGCACAATCATTAAATGCTCAGCAGCTAACCAAAAGGTTAGTGGTTCAAAACCACCCTCTGAGGGAGAAAGAAGTAGATGTCTGCTTCTGTAATGATTTATAGCTATAGCAATCCTAAGGGACAGTTCTATTCTGTCCTATAAGGTCTTTATGAGTCAGAATTGACAGGACAGCAATGAATTTGGTTTGAGATGGTGAACACTATTCAAATTGTATTTTTTAAAAGTGATTTTATGCCAATTACTTAAGCCTCAATGTTGTTTATTAATCATGGCTTTGAAAATACATAAAGCAACAGTTGGGATACTGTAGTCAGGTAGCTACAGAGATCAAAAGATAGAAAGACAGACAGATAGATAACTAAATAGATATAGATGATAGACAGATATAGAGCAATAGAGACATAAATAAAGGCAGATGAATGTTTTCAATTTCTTCCAAAAGTGGTTTTTGACCAATATTTTCTTCCCCTATATTAGATTGTCAGTGTAGGTGTAGAAGACACAGAACTCAGGAGAGAAAGTAGAAATTAGAATGCACACTTTACCTATTCTTCCAAATACTTTCTTTTTATTCATTTAATAAATGAATCTTTTTATTCATTTATCTTTTAAGAATTTTTGAGTGAAATAAAATCAGGTCTTATATCAAATCTCTTCATTCAAAGGATTTGGAAATATTTAGCTCAAGAATATAACACAACATAAAAATAATATTTCTGTGGTTTATTTATTGAAGGCTGTGGTACAGTGACTTACTTGGGACGGCTCTTCTAGCCATTGTCTTTGTAACTCCCACCAGATTACTAGGTGGAACTATACAAATGTAAAGTGCTTATGGCATACCAAGCAGATTGGATGGTGCCAGACAAAACCAAACTCACTGCCATCGAGTTGATTTCATAGTGATTGGATGGTTGTTGTTGTTATGTGCCATCACATCGGACCCGACTCACAGCGACCCCTCCTTGGGTTGCCAAGGCAGTATCACTACAGAAGTAGATTGCCCAACCTTCCTTCCAAGGGATTGGATAGTAGGACCATGGAAATAAGGTGTGTGGAACTCTAATGTGAGGATTGGTCAGTTTTGCCATCTCTTTAGACTAAAATGAGCCATCCCAGAGGCAGAAAAGGGATATCACCATCATCAAGCCCCTGGAGAGACCAGAGTGGAGTCTGTACTTGATTCTGAGTTCCCTTTGCTGAGATAATGGCAGAGAGATGGCAGCAGCAAAACTGAGAGACCAGCATGAGACAGAGTAGCAGACTTGTTGTCTGTGGAGCAACAAAGCTGAATGCATTTGGGCAGGAGACTTGCTGGCAGAGTGAAGTGCCTCACTGGCCACTGGCAGAGCTAAAAGAGCTTTGTAACACTTGCCCAAGCAGGGCTAAGAGTTGGGTCAAAAGGCCGATGGCCAGAGGAAGGCATACCTACAGGAATGGTAGAGGGGAGGCTGACCTGGTGGAAGAATAGTATCCTGAGAGCATTCCTGAACCTGAACTGTAGCCTGTTGCTTACCTAATAAACCCCGTAATTGTGGATATTGTCTGTGAGTTTTGCGTGGCCATTACAATCAATTATCAAACCCAGCATAGGGCTGGGTAGTTCCATGGGAGGGACGGTAGGTGTCAAATATTGATGAAAAATTTGGAGGGTGGTAGCATGTCTTGGTTTGCATTATGGAATTCAGCTTTGGGCTATTGTTGATCCTTCTCTCTCCCCTCCTGAGGTTAGAGGAAGTCAGAGGACATCACCCTAATAGCAAAGGCTATTCTACAAAAAGGAAAAAAAAAAAGGGACTGGGTTGTAGAAGGAGGAGAAAAAAATAAAAAATTAGTACAGAGATCATATAGGACATTCCAGATATAACACTAATTTGGAGAAAATATATGGTTTCAGCTTCTATAGGGATTTAACTTGTAGTGATGCTGGGACTTCTAATTGAAATGGACTAATAGACAGGGAGTGAGCTGGCTCACCATCTCATAAAATTCTAGTTAAAGCCATTGAGATTGTGGAAGTTTCCCAAGGGACAACTAAACCAAGGGGGGACAAATGGTTGAGAACTAGGCTTTAGGGAATGTGCATGTTTAAAGAAATGAGATTTAAAAAAATGAGCAAATAGAAAAGAGAAATCAACACAAAAAATCATAGGAGTTGAATGGAAAGATGAAAATCAAATAACCTAGTATTCCAAAAACCAAGGCAGAAAGGTAGTTTTGAAGAGGCTACTCTTAAATGAGTCTGAAACACTGGCAACGTGTCTAGGAGTCCAATGGAGACAATTCACTCAGCATAGTTGAGTCACTTGCGCCTCCAGTTGTTCCCCTTCCCTCATCTCCCTCTGAGACTTCATAATGTAACCTGCTCTTCTGCTCTGAGCCCCATCTTCAAAGTTTTGGAGTCATTCAGGGTTGGAATAAAGTATTCCAAACATGTCCTCAAAACTGTTTTACCTTATTCCTCTAACTTTTGGCTACCTGAGGTCTACTGGCAACAGAAGTCTGTGCCCCTCTAGGGAAACCATCCAGAAATACACAGAATTCGGGCTCTTGGACGCAACTCTCAACCAATGACTGACAGGGTTGCTTTATAAATACCCCAGCTCATTTCCCAGGGGAGATAACTCTGAAGAACGTATCTGCACTGGCTCTTAGCATTCCAGCTACCCATGGTGATAAACAGCTTAATAAATGGGCGGCCTTCCCTTTGCTGTTTTACTTTCCTGCAGCCCTACTGGTACTTTTTGAAATAACTTCCCAAATAAACTATTTGTACTCAGAAACAAAACAAAACAAAATAAACAAAACTGGTTTACCCTTGGTGCCTGTAGACAGTTCTAAAGGATAAATGTGGTTGTTGTTGTTCTTATATGCTGTCAAGTTGGATAAATACTGAGCATTAAAATAATTTTAGAATAGGTTTTTGTTTTTGATGCTTACTCTTCCTCTTAACTCATCATTTTATTTATTTATAAACTAGCTTTTCCAATCTGATGTCTTCTTTCCTAGTCTACTACCACAATGCTGTCAATTATAAGCATATTTTGATCCTTGATTTATAGATCTTAGGGGTAGATTGAGCATCATCAGGCTTAGTGCTTTGCTAAAGAGCACAGCTAACTAGCTTCAGAGACTGGTTTGAAGTTTCTAGGTTGACATTAACTGAGATTTCTCTCATTTTAAGTGCAAAATTGTACTATATCAAGGTCAGAGACATTTTAATAGAAAACAATAATGGCTGTTGTTATGTGCCATGGAGTTGGACCCGACTCATAGCAACACCTCCTTGGGTTTCTGAGGCA
>NW_006921653.1:8218823-8220220 GCF_000298275.1 Orycteropus afer afer
AGCCATTAGTCAGAGGCCAACTCCAGGTTGAAGCTGAGGCACGCACATTTCCAGAGTCCACTCTCTTAAATCACTATCTATTCAGTAACAACAGTAAGCCTTCCATTTACCTTAAATGTATTTTACTTAGAACTAAATAGATGAACATAGCCAGAGGCAATCAATATATTTGGTGCCTGAAATATATTTTTTCATATTAAATAGTCAAGGACACCAGATGAAGGTCCAACAGAACCTGGCTGATGAGCTAGTTGTGACTGTAAACATTTTTGAGGATTCCTCTTTGAACCTTAGTTTTCCTGAGTGCTTACCAAAGGTACTAATAGACCTATCTGATGGCATTATTGTAGGGACTATAGTATGTTTCCAGTAAATATTAACTGTGACTGCTAACCAGAAGATTGGTGGTTCAAACCCACCAGCCACTGTGTTGAAGGAAGACTGGACAATCTACTTCCATGAAGACTGACCATCTTGGAAATCCAATGAGAGTCAGTATGAGTGGGAATTGACTTGATGACAGTGGGTTTTGGTGTTTATATTGCTATTATCTCATTATTATTATCCATTAATTATAAAATTCCAATGGAAAAAAGTTACATGTGGAGTTTGCTAGAAATCAAGGGTTTTTTAAATGATATTTTTTTATTGTGATTTGGGTGAAAGTTTACAAACCAAATTGATTTTCCATTAAACAGCTCATATACATTTTGGTTTATTTCATTGATTGCAACCTGCAATGTAACAGCACTCTTCATAATTCTCCTTGTGTTTACCTTTTCCATTCATCTTTTTTTTTTTTTTTGCTGTCCATTCTTGCATCTGAGTCTTATCCCTGAGCAAATGCTGCCCTTTTGATCTTCTATAGTTGATTGTTCTAAGGAGTGTTTCCCAGTGTTTTTGTTCATGGTGTAAATCTGTTTATTGTTGGGCTGAAACTTGAGCCAGTTCAGTTCCAAGCTTGAAATGTGTCTAAGGACCGTAGTCTAAGAATTTCCACCACCTTGTCTCAGACCAGTAAGTTGGTCTTTTTAATTATCTTGAGTTTTGTTTCACACCTTTCTCCCACTCTATTCAGGACATCTATTGTGATCCTTTTCAGAGCAGTCAACAGTGATAGCTGGCACCATCTAGCTTTGCTGGTGTTAGGGTCAGGAAGGCTGGAGTTCACGTGGCCCATTAGTCCTTTGGACTAATTGTTTCCTTGTGTCTTTGATATTCTTTACTCTTCTTTAATCCAGACAAGGAAGGACCAGTCATTGCACCATAGATGACCACTTTCAAGCTTTTAAGACTTCAGTTGCTACTCACCAAAGTATGATGTAGAACATTGTTTCTGTGGACTATATTATGCCAATTGACTTTGATGTCCCCCAAGGCTATGGTCCTGAACCCCC
>NW_006921653.1:8221125-8222344 GCF_000298275.1 Orycteropus afer afer
ACCTAATAATTACAGTATATCACTGAACTTTCAGAATAGTGGAAAAAGTAGAAACTCAGTGTTAAAGGCTCAAATGCCATGAGCCTAGTGAATTCATTGCTGTAAGAATGTTGGATAATCCTAGTATATGATGGGAATAGGGTTCAAAATGGTCCGACACCCCCCTGAGAATCTTCATTTCTAGACCAGATAGACTGAATCAGAATCTACAGCATAACAGGATCCCCAGGTGATGCTCATGTATATACGGCAGTTGTAGCACACATAATTATTTAATACAAATCCTATTCTAAGTATAGAAGATATATGTGTCCTATTTCTAAAACTTTTATTCAGTTGTTATTCATAGTAAAACATGAAGGGCATTTTGCAATGTTTTCTCTTATTAAAAAAAAAATCAGAAAATATTTTGTCCTTTTAGAGAAAATAAAATCCATATAAATAATTCGTGCAGAGCTCATGCATAAAGTTGCTTATGGCACTAACTACCTGATGTCCAAGATGCATTTTGGCTTTTTGAAGCTTTCTGCTTGAACAGGAAGTCATGCTTTTCTAAAGATAACAAATGCAATTCCCCAAAGATTTAAAGGCAGTTCAGAAAGGTCAGATGGGTTCTAAACTTGGCAAAATCTCATTTTCCAGATGTCGTTTAATAAATTTAATGGTTTTTTTTTTTCTTTTGGTAAATAAAAGTTCCTTAGGTCATGAACATCCAAATATTTTACTAAATAATTTAAATATCCATTTTTTATTGCATAACAACATTATCGCCATTGAAAACTCCTAAGCATAGAGCCGTCTTAATGATCTATTTGGGAAGATTACATTAAATGGAGAAAATAAAAAAGGATAAATTCATGTTGGTGCTTATCTTATAATCTCAACATTGCTTGTTTGAACTTTCCAAAATACTCTGGTTATATATTAAAACTTAATTTCTATTTTTTCCGCTAGAGTTACATGAATTATTTTGTTTTCATCCTTCACTCTAAGATGTAAAAAGAATTAGAAATAAATGTACTGTGTGAGAGCTTCAGGATAGGAGATGCAGTTCCATATTTTTCCTCTAACTATGCATTATGTAAAGGCACTCTGGTGGCGTAGTGGGTAACACACTTGGCCGCTAACCAGAGGTCAGCAATTCAAATCCAGTAGCTGCTCCACAGGAAGAAGATGAGGCAATCTACTTCCCTAAAGATTTAAAAGGAGCTCTGGTAGC
>NW_006921653.1:8223144-8227363 GCF_000298275.1 Orycteropus afer afer
TTTCCGAGACAGTATCACCATGGAAGTAGATTGCCCAGTCTTCCTTCTGAGGAGTGGCTGGTAGGTTTGAACCGCCAACCTTCTGGTTAGCAGTCAAGTGCCTTAGTCACTAGGCTACCTTAGGCACTAGGCTCTCAAAAAGCCCATAGTCTTCATCTTTTCCTAATTTCTGTAGCCATTATCATTACTAATTCTTTTTCTCTCCTGACACTCCTTCTTACCTTGGATTCTGCTGCACCACAACCTCCTATTATTCATCCTATCATTTTACCTGTTGCTTCTCAATTTGATTCACTGGTTTGCCTTCTTCTGTAGCCTATAAAATGCTCATTTTACATAGGATTTCTCTTTATCCTACTTTCTTGTTCACTCTTCTTCACCTTCCAAATCAAAACCAAACTCACTGCCATCGAGTCAGATCTGACCCATAGCGATCCCTCCTTGGGTTTCCGAGGCAGTATCACTACGGAAGTAGATTGCCCAGTCTTCCTTCTGAGGAGTGGCTGGTGGCTTTGAACTGCCAGCCTTCTGGTTAGCAGTCAAATGCCTTAGACACTATGCTACCAGTGCTCAAATTTCTCATTGGTGTCTGTGACTACATGCATTCCCATGACTCCCAATTTTTAACTCTATCCGAGATCCCTCTCTTTAAATTTATATATCAACTGCTAATTAGAATTCCTTAAGTGGAACTTGCTTCAAGTTCAATAAATCTAAAATAAAGTTAACACTGTGTTTTCTAAACCTAACTTTCCTCCCATATTCTCAAGTTCTTTAATAACCCAACCCCACTTAGTTGCTTAAATGAGAAACCTGAGAATCATTCTTGGCTCATTCACCCCCACTTCTTGTATCTTATCAAGCACCAGATCCTGTTGGTATTACCCATAAAGCTTGTTTGTAATTAACTGCTCCTTTTCAGGCCTTCTGCCAGTACTTTTGCTTAGAAAGGTATCATTAACTGAATTGTTAGTTGCTGTCAAGTTGATTCTGCCTCGTGGTGATTTCATGTATGTGTAGTAGCATTGCACTCCAGAGGGTTTTCAAGGCTGTGACTTTTAAGAAGCAGATCACAAGCCTTCCTTGTGAAGTACCTCTGGTAGCATTGAAGAGCCAACCTTTGGATTAGTAGTCTAGTGTTTAACCATTTGCACCACCAAGGGACTACCAATTATTTAGAGTTTTGTAATACCTTATTTCTAGTCTTCCTCTCACTAGTCTTCGCTCTCTTTAAATCCCTTTCTTTAAAGATACTCTTCATCTAGCCCTCCTGTGTTTAGCATCAACTCTTTCATATATCATCTTGAACTCACATAGTCTTCCATATCATGCACCTTTCCAAATGGACTGTGTTGGATCACTCCCCTTGATAATGGCACAGATCTTTTTCTACCTTCTTGTTCTATTTCCACTGCTTGCTCTCTATCATTTGTCTATTAATCTATGTATCTAATTATCATCAACTAATCTGTATTCTGTCTAAATTTATGTTACAGATTTATTAGAATTTCATTTAATACATCTTTATTTGGAGCCTACTGTATGCCCAACATTGTGCTAAGTATCATTAACAAAAGTAAATTAATAAGGTAAGATTTCTGACCTCAAAAGCTCAGTTTTGTAGGTAAAAGTTAACACAAGCATTACAGGTCTCTTTGATGAAGGTGTGTCTGACTTCCATCTCCTACATGGGACAGATTTAGGCAGTAGTCACCATGCTCTTGATGTACTATTCAGCATCTTTGTACCAATTATATTAGTTTATAACAATTTCCTAGTATTTTTGGACTACGTTGATGGTGCAGTGGTTAAATGCTTGGCTGTTAACCAAAGGGTCAGAAGTTCAAATTTACCAGCTACTGTGGGAGAAAGATATAGTAACCTGCTTTTGTAAAGATGTAAAGCTTTAGAAACTCTACTCTGTCAGTTCTATTCTGTCCTACAGGGTAACTATGAGTTGGAATCCACTCTCATGGGAGATTGGAGGTCATTTAGATTTAGGGACAGTGTCCTTTATCTCTCAATTCCTGGTTTATACCAATAGTCATTAAATTTCTTTTTTTTTATTGTTGGGTGAGATTTACAGAGCAAATTCACTTTCCATACAGCAGTTCACATACACTTCATCTCATGTCATTGACCACAGTTTACCACAATGGAACGGCTCCCCTCCCACTTCCTCCCCATAGTTACCTCTTCCCAATGTCCATCCCTGCATACACTCCTGCCCCCTGAGCTGTCTCCCTGTGCATAAGCAGCCCTTCTTTCTCCCATGATTGTTCTCTCCAAGGAGTGTATCTACTTGAGGTAAATGTTTAACTCATATGCCTGTATTTTGTTTGCTGAAAACCACAGGTGTGGGTTCAATTCCAGACCTGAAGGGCAGCTAAGGGCCATAGTCTCAGTGGTTCCACCAGGCTCTATCGGACTCATTAAGTTTCTTACTGACTGAATAAATAAATGCAAACAGAAGTCTGAGGATATTGCTAGAACCATCTAAGCTATTTAAGTTGTATTATATCAATATTTTACTTTTTAATTATGTATATTTTTTTTCCTATTTGACTTTTCTATTTTATTTTATTTATTTTTAAGGATCCTAACTTAAAATATTCCAGCTCCTGTTGAATTGATTCCAACTCATTGCCAACCCATGTATGTCAAGGTAGAAATGTGCTCCACAACATTTTCAAAGGCTAATTTTTCAGAAGTAAATCATCAATTCTTTAGTCTGCCAAATTAACTGTTGGCACCAGTCGGGGATTGTGATTTAAAATGTCCCTAAATATAATTAGGAACTTACTTTCTTTGAACTTTTTAAGTTATTTATTGGCAATAAACATTGTGGTATAGGCAATAAAAACTAGAAATCATGACTTTCTCCTTAAGAACTTTATATTTTAATAAGGAAAACAGAACAGATCTTTATATTTACATTATAGATTCAGTAAAATTTTATTTAATAATTATTTGGAGGTGCCTAAGTCAGTCTAGGAAACCCTATGGTGTAGTGTTACTCTGTCATATAGGGTCACTATAGGTCAGAATTGACTGGATGGCACATGGCAACAACAACTATGCATATATATAGACACTGCTCCTCCGAAGGAAGATGGGGCAATCTACTTCTATACTGATACTGCCTCGGAAACCTAAGGAGGGAGGAGTTACTATGAGTCGGGCCCAACTCGGCGGTACATAACAACAACAGACAGTATGCGAGATAGTACATATTCTTAAATGAGTAAGAAAGATTTCCTGACCTCACTAGATCTGTTTTACAAATAAAGAATTTATATCCATAACAAAGAAAAAAAATGATCATTAATTGTGTTTTGTGAATGCTTTTATTGCTATATACTTACTTTAATTAAGGTATTCTGCCTAGATCATTCTACACATTTGTGTTGGGAAAATCTGCTTCAAAAGATTTCTGTAAAATGTTAAAAACAAAGATGTCACTTTGAAGACTAAGGTGCACTTGACGCAAGACATGATATTTTCAATAACCTTATATGCATGTGAAAGCTGGACAATGAACAAGAAAAAACAAAGAATTAATGCATTTGAATTATGATGTTAGTGAAGAATATTAAATATGCCATGGACTGCCACAAGAATGAACACATCTGTCTTGGAAGAAGGACAACCAGAATGCTTCCTAGAAGCTAGGATGGCAAGACTTCGTCTCAAAAACTTTGGGCAAATTACCAGGAGGGACCAGTCCCTAGAGAATGGCACCAGGCTTAGTAAAAAAGTGAAGGGTAAGAAAAAAAGGGGAAGACACTAAATAAGATGGATTGACACAGCGGCTGCAACAATAGTCTCTAACCCAGCAATGATTGTGAGGATGGTGTAGGACCAGACAATATTTTATTCTGCTGTACACAATAGGATCATTAAGTACAACATACATACAGCACCTGACAACATAACAGCAATCTAGATGAAAGGTGTTGATATATCTTCCTAGTGTGAAATCTAAAACTTGTGAGACACTAGCCTTTACCTAGCTGTGTAATTAGAAGAGGATTACTGTTTACTTAAACAATTGCCTTTGATAATGCAAGTGTATACACAAATGACGGGAGCTCTGGTAGCATAGTGACTAAGGCTCTTGACTGCTAATCAGAAGGGTGGCGGTTCAAACCCACCAGCCACTCCTTGGAAGGAAGATGGGGCAATCTACTTCCATAGGGATACTGCCTCGGAAACCCAA
>NW_006921653.1:8228663-8230772 GCF_000298275.1 Orycteropus afer afer
AGTCTTTTGGTTAGCAGTCAAATGCCTTAGGCACTACGCCACCAGAGCTCCCTAACACATTGAAATTTTTTGCCAAAACATTCCTTTGTTCATGGTTGTAGAGACATTTAAAAAAAAATATGCAGGATATATTTTAGAAATTTTAATATCTACCACTGCAAAATGAGCACACATTTATGTAGTGAAATAATAGCAGCATTTAATTTGTGAGTGTTTGATGAATGGGCTGTAGAAACTAACAAGAAATAAAAAGTTGATATTTAAAACAATAATTCAAAATATTTTATTTTGATGTCTGTATATTTGACTTTCCTTGAAGAATTATTTCTTTTAAAAAAAAGCAGTTTTCTTTACATATGAACATTCTTTTCTAAAAACTAAGCTTAGATGAAGACCTTGGTAGCTCATTCAGGGGAAAAAGAAAAAAAATTACTAAAGCCAATTAATTTAGTTAACTTCTTATTTCTAATATTAAAAACCCAACAACATGTGTGCTGGTGGTCCTATTTCTACTGTTGTAAATCTACTGTAACTTGAGTACATCTGGCTAAATGACAAAATTAAAGTGATATTCAATATGTCCTGTGGATTCATGTTAATTTGTGGTTTTAATTTGTTACCATTTACAGCAGAATAATTTCCTCACTAAGTTTCCTATTGAAAAAACCTTCAATTTGCCAATACTGCTACCAGACAATCTTATAAGTAGAGAGACATAATTGATTTTCAGTAAAAGAGACAGATTACATCCTTGAACAATGTCCATTATCTCTTTAAAAAATCTGTACCTGATGGTAACATGATTTCTAATTATCTCAATAGTCTTAGTTGCAATTATTTATCATAAAATATCTGGATATTTATTCCTCTCTACCAAGGGAAGAGAGGGCGCATCTGATATTTGATCTCTTGACCACAGATTGTTGTTGTCGTTGTTGTTATGTGCCGTTGACCCCCGTTGAGTCGGACCCTCCTTGGGTTTCCCCTCCTTGCGTTTCCAGGTTACTTCTCCTTGGGTTTCCAAGGCGGTGTCACTATGGAAGTAGACTGCCCAACCTTCCTTCTGAGGAGTTGCTGGTGGGTTTGAACCACCAGCCTTCTAGTTAGCAGTCAAGTGCCTTAGGCATTATGCTACCAGAGCTCCCTGACCACAGATTGTTGTTGTTGTTGTTTGCCTTCGAGTCGCCCCGACTCATAGCGACCCCTCCTTGGGTTTTCGAGACAGTATCACTACGGAAGTAGGATTGCCCAACCTTCCTTCTGAGGAGTGGCTGGTGGGTTTGAACTGCCAGCCTTCTGGTGAGCAGTCAAGTGCCTTAGGCACTATGCTACCAGAGCTCCTCCTTGACCACAGATTAGTTCCTAGAAATTGACTGTGATAGATAACCAAAATGGTGAATGAAACAGATGTGAAAAATTCAATGAAACTCTTCAGAAATATGGAGCCACAAATGTTGCCTTAGAATTCCCTTTCTTCAGTCTTAGAATTTAGCAAAATGATTAAAAAAGAAGGAATTATGAGAACAGGATATTATCAACATTGAAATAGGGAAGAGAAACAACTGTTCCCTATTAAACTTCAAAACATTTCTTGCAGATATTGGCAGCAAATTTGAAAATGACTCTGGGAACTGATGATTTCTTTTTTCAAGAAATAAGTACATTATTGTAAGAAATAAGTGGCAAAAATTCCATCAAACCCCAATAAAATGATCTGATTAGGGGACCATGTGGGAAAAATGGAAGTCTCTTCTTCCCCTGCAGGTCAATAGTATCCCATGACTTTGACTTTAAGAGTGGGAAGGAAGTTTGCTGGAAGTTGTTGTTTTTTGATCCACTGTCCTTGAAAAAGGTGAATAAATAAACAAATAATGGCTTTGCATTGAGATTGCCTTTGCATAGATTGGTATATGTCAATTTCCTCACCTTTCTTGTGGACCTTAAACATTAATATGAAAAGAAAAGTCAAACCAGTTCATTTCAGTTTGACCAGCCTAAAAATTTGCATATCCATCCCAGATATACTGAATCAGAGTCTTCACTTTAACAAGATCCCAGATAATACTTGTTGTTGTTGTTGTTGTTTGCCATCGAGTCGGCCCCGACTCA
>NW_006921653.1:8231681-8242782 GCF_000298275.1 Orycteropus afer afer
GAAAGTTTAGAAAGTTTGGGGAAGATTCTAGAGATTTTCCCATTTGGGGCCATAGTGGGGAGAAGAGGTAATTGGGAAGGAGACCTGGTGACCCAATGGTTAAGCTCTTGGCTGCTAATTGAAAGGTTGGCAATTCAAACCTACCAGTTGCTCTGCAGGAGAAAGATGCAGCAGTCAGTGTCTGTAAAGATTTATAGCCTTGGAAACCCTATAGAGCAGTTCTACTCCATCCCATAGGATCACTATGAAGTAACTGGGGTGATTCTTGAGTAGCTGAGAAATTCTATGTCTTTAGCACAAAACTCAACAACAACAACAACAGCACAAAACTCTGTCTAAAACATTGGATATCTATTTCTAACATAAAGAGCCTTCTAATCCTGCATTTTGCACACATTGTCCTCTTGAATCAAGATTTAGGGACATGGCTTGGATCTTCAATCCAAAAATGATGATAAGATCTGCATCATCAGATCATTATTTTGTCAAAAGTATTAGCAGCACATCTGATGTAAAGCTGAGAACTTCTCACTGATTCTTAAGCACTTGATTGCTTTAGTAAGATAAAACCATAACTACTACTTAATTTTTAAATGCCCATGGATGTTATTGCTAAGTGAGCTGTCATTATATAACATCTGAATTTTACCAAAGCATCACCTCCCTCCTGTGTAGTTGTGTATGTGGGGTGCATATATGTGTATATGTGTGTGCATGTGTGTTGCTCAAAGAGTGCATTGCTATATCATCTTGTTCACTACAAATTCCTGTTCGGAAAATGAAAACTCAAGAAAAAGAAACATTTTTATATTGAAACTCAGATAAATTATAATGTTGTCTTTCAAGCTCCTAGAAGTTTCTATCCTAAATCTTCCCAGACACATCCAGATTATGTATGGCTTTTGGAGGAGCAGTCTAATCACACAGTGGGGAAGATACATTAATGGAAGTCAGAAGTAAGGTACTGAATAGACTAATGGAAGCTTTTTAGAATTCTAAGTACTCTTCATATTAGAACCTTTGTCATAAAGGTGGCAATATTACCAATAATAATCCTCTCTAACAAAAAACTAATATCAGGTCTGTCTCCATAAAAGCCACTGGTTCCACTGTCCTTGGATGCCCTGATTTCCATTTCTAGTCTGGAGTATGTATTGTTCAATTCAATAACCTAAATTTTCACTGGTAAAACAGACCATCAGTATGAATTCAGTAATTAGCTTACCCATTAGGGGGCTCATTTAATTTTAAAGGGAATGCTATCCACGTTTCCGTTTCTAATTATTCCAGATATAGAAATACTATTGTAACCAGACAACATGTTCTTTGAGGAGCTGAAGTTATGACATTGTCCATGGCGTCAGCAAACTTTCGTTAGAGATGTGATTATAGAACACAATTCAAAACAACTGGAACTTTCATTTCTTTTCTTGATTTTTTTTTGCAATTTTTAAAACATTGGAGAAATATGGAACATCTTTTAGTCTGATTTCCTAAGTGGATTCTTAACTATTCCTAAGTAAGACGAAAGTTCTCATAGCATTCAGAATAAGACAATATAGTTTATGATTATTCTGAGAGAAATTTCCAGAAATTTAAAGCAATGATGGGACGCTTCCTTAAGACATACAGAAAATAAATATATACCTGCCTGGAGGCATAGGCTAACAATTTCCATTTCCTTAGCAAGTTTAGCAAAGAGAAATTATGTTATGTTAGAATCATGCTTTAGTTCTTTCAAATGTATTTATATGTCCTGAACTTCCTAATAGTCCTGTGATTACCAAAGAAGAAAACAATGGATTTGAAGCCATATCTAATTATTCTCTAGTGGAAGAAAAAAAAATGTTAAAGGAAATATGGCATTGGTCTGTTCTCTCTGCAGCAGCAAGGTCAATTTTTGAAACGTGGTTAACTCTGTAAATCACATGTGTTCAAACTCTACTGTCAGAATTTCTCTGGAACAAAGGTGAAGTGGAGAGATTTGTCATTAGATAAATAGATAAATACGTGCAAGGTCTACCTATTATATATGGTCATAGTGTGTAAGAAGAAGAATGAGATAATGAGATGATTAATTAATTAATTGACTAATGGAAGAAGAGTCAGGATTATCCTAACCACTTGAAGGGTAACTTGGAAGATTTGGTCTGGAAAAAGTCTGATCAATTCAAAGAAACAATGGGCTTGAGAAAACCCAAGGAAAACATAAGAATTATCTGATCAAAAGGAACCACAAAAAGAGAAAATGAAAAGAAGCAATCAGTGAGAGATCCAAGGCCTACTGCCATCAAAGTAAGTACTGTTGAGTACAATAAGATAAATTGGCTCCTCCCTGAGTGATTGAATTATTATTCAGGTGGCTATCTAAGAATGATTTTTAAATGTAACCATTTAAATGTAACCTAACAGATAAGGTTTTGAAGTGAGAATTTTGCATCAACAGTTTTAAAAACCTTCAAAAAATTGGTCAAGCTGTAAGGATGTTTGACCTGTCTTCCTAGAACCAAACCAAAGACTGGCTGTTTCATAAGAACAGAGCACCACCTTGTGTTGGTAAGTTATTACACCTCCTTGAGACACCTAAGGGAGGCCCTTTCCCTTGTCAAATAAGGGCTTTTCAGTAACTCTATTGAATAAAATAGGAAAGCATAAAAACTATGTGCTAGCTGTGTTTACATGAAAAGATAGATAATGCAATATATAGAGATGATGAATCAGAGAGAAGAAAAAATTTTGTGTCTTTTAACATAAATTCTTTTATAACAAGAAAGAATACTGTAAGTAAAATTCATAGCTCTGATTACAAATTGGTTTTGTTTTAGGCATACTGTAGTCATTGCATGTGCCTTAACTTGAACTAGATTAAATATCAAATCTCAAGGAAGCAATTTTGAGTTGAAATAACTTGTAAGTGTATTATTTCCTGGCATTCAATAGATAAGTTATTTCATTTATAAAGTCATTGTATATTGACTATCTTATCTCTAAGCAAAATGACCTTACATGTGTCTCGTAAAAACAGTGGTTATAAAATAAGAAGAAACTTAGTCAAATAGTATTACAAACTTCTTCACTTTCCTAGAATCACTGCTTTACAGATTTTGTTATTTTTCACATAAAGTGAAAACTTTCAAGTCACGCAATTGATGTGAATGAAATTTTGCTCATTCTTCAAAATTCAGCTCAAATTGTAACATAAACTCTTCTGTGTTTATCCAGTAGAATTTATATTTATCTCCATTCTCGGTATTCCAATGGCACTTGGTTTTGTAAAATTAAAATTGTTTTATATTAAAATGATTTTTGCTCATGTCTTATCTCTTCCAACATATGTGCAGTTCTTTGGTTGCAGGAACTTGATCTCAAACCCATTTAGTGCCCTCAATCTTTCTAAAATAGTGCTGTCCAACAGAACTTTCTTCTGTGGTGGAAATGTTTTCTGCATTGTTCAATATGGTAGCCACTAGCCACCTGTGGCTATCAAGCACTTGAAATATGGCTAGTGTGACTGAGAAACTGAATGTTTAATATAATTTAATTTAAATCTAAATTTAAATAGTCATATGGCTGGTACCTACTTATGGACAGCATGGGTCTAGCAACAGGTTTAATGTCTGCTGAATGAATAAATGACAACTTATTTAAACATGGTGTGCTAAATTATTTTGATTTTTTTAGTGTGGTAAATGACTAAAAGTTTGAGTCTTATGTTTTATGTCTTCATATCAAGTAAAGCTTGAGAATTAAGTAACTCGTCTATGAGAATTTTTCCATAATTTAAATTATTACTGAGATAATAGCTGTTGTGAGATGGATATTGGCTCAAGGCAAAGAATACCAGAAAGACGTTTACTTGTGTTTTATTGACTATGCAAAGGCATTTGATTGTGTGGATCATGACAAATTATGGATAACATTGAGAAGAATGGGAATTCCTGAGCACTTGATTGTACTCATGAGGAATCTGTACCTTGACCAGGAGGCTGTCGTTCGAACAGAACCAGGGGACACTACATGGTTGAAAATCAAGAAGGGAGTGCGTCAGGGTTGTATCCTTTCTCCACACTTATACAATCTATATGCTGAGCAAATAATCTGAGAAGCTGGACTGTATGAAGAAAAACATGGTATCAGGATTGGAAGAAGAATCATTAACAACCTGAGATATGCAGACGATACAACTTTGCGGAAAGTGAGGATGACTTAAGGCACCTACTGATGAAGGTTGAAGAATACAGTCTGCAGTATGGATTATGTCTCAATATAAAGAAAACAAAAATCCTCACAACTGGACCAATGAGCAGCATCACAATAAATGGAGAGAAGATTGAGGTTGTCAAAGAATTCACGTTGCTTGGTTCTACAATCGATGCCAATGAAAGCAGCAGTCAGGACATTAGACGATGTGTAGCATTGGGAAAGTCAACTGCGAAGGAACTGTTTCAAGTGCTGAGGAGCAAGGATATCTCCTTGAGGACTAAGGTGCCCCTGACACAAGCCATGATATTTCCAATTGCCTCGTATGCATGTGAGAGCTGGACAATGAATAAGGAAGACTGAAGAAGAGTTGATGCTTTTGAGTTGTGGTGCTGGCTAAGAATGCTGAAAGTACCATGGACTGCTAAAAGAACTAACAGATCTGTCCTGGAGGAAGTGCAGCCAGAATGCTCCTTGGAAGCAAGAATGGCCAGACTTCGTCTCACCTATTTTGGTCATGTTGTCAGAAGGGACCATTCCCTGGAGAAGGATGTCATGCTTGGTAGGGTGGAGGGTTGACGAAAGAAGGGGAGGCCTTCAAAGAGATGGATTGATACGGTGGCTGCAATGATGAGCTCAAGTATAGCAGGGATTGTGGAGCTGGTGTGGGATTGGGCAGTGTTTCGTTCTGCTGTGCATGGGGTCGCTCTGAGTCAGAAACGACTCGACGGCACTTAACAACAACAATTTTGCTTTCTTCCTTCCTACTCTCATCTTATGTCATTATTGTCTTTTTTTTTTTTTAAGTTTTTGCTTTTATGTTGTTGTTGTTGTTGTTATGTGCCGTCGAGTCAGCCCTGACTCATAGCGACCCCTCCTTGGGTTCCGAGGCAGTATCACTACGGAAGTAGGATTGCCCAACCTTCCTTCCGAGGAGTGGCTGGTGGGTTTGAACCGCCAGCCTTCTGGTTAGCAGTCAAGTGTCTTAGCCACTATGCTACCAGAGCTCCTTTTATATCCTGGTAAAATTCTGAAAAGTAAGTAAATTTACTTATTTTTTTCATTAGGGCAGCATAAGGGAGTTTTGTGCATCTATGTGATTAAATTTGGAATCTATATGAATAGATTTGACATTCAAGAAAATCATGTCTAAATTTCCAAAATAAAATCATAGTAAAATCCCTTACCTTATTAAGCCTTTCTCTTGCCATGCTGGCCAACTGATTTAAGATAGTACCAAACCAACTGTAATTGAGTCAATTCTGACTCATAGTGATCCTATTGGGTTTCCAAGGCTGTAATCTTTACAGAAGTAGGTTGCCCCATCTTTGTTCTGCAGAGGAGCTGGTGGGTTTGAAACACCAACTTTCCAGTTAGCAGTCATATGCCTTTGGCACTGCACCACCAGAGCTCCTCAAGAAAACATGACATCCTGAAAAACTTTTTAGGATGACATCCTATAAAACTATGGGCATAAAACAATATTTAGTATTTGACTCTGTTTTACTTACATTTAATTTATATATAAAAAAAATTTATTAAATGTCAAGCCCTCTACCAGGGACTGGAGCAGATATGAAAATAAACTCTATCTATATTCTTAAGGTTTGAGAGTTTGGGGCCAGAAAGCAGTTAATTACAATGGTTAGTAGTATATATTAAGTATTTAATATTTCTAACAGCATTTAATTTTTCTGTCTGTGGTGTGCTATCATTAACCCTATTCCACAAATGATAAGCAGTAAAATTGGAGAGCTAGATAACTTTTTTCGAAGTAATACTACTTGCAAATGGAGGAGTGAGGATTTGAACTCAAGTTCTACAATAAGTCAAAAAACTGGTGAGCATGCAATATTGAATTTTCCACAAACAATTATTTAAAACTCAACATTGTAAATATCTTAAAAGTATGGTGGGAATGTTATTAGCACTCAGATGAGGAAGTTCACCAAAAGGAGAATGTGCCTTAAGAATTCAAGTATACTGAGTATGTATTTCTTTTCTATACAGAGAAGTGGATACAAGCATCAATGAAGTAGATTCATCCCATAATGAGATAAATAAATATTTGTCAAGTGATATCTAATTTGAGTTAGGGACAAAGCCTATGCCCTGATCACTCAAGCATTTGATGCTCTGTAGGGATTTTTGGCCCTGTCTTTAAATTGGTCTGCAGGTTCTCTGAACTAGTATTTGAGCAAGATATCACAGACGATCACCAGAAAGTGTTCTGTGTTGAGTTACTAAATACCAACTGGAAACACATTTCTAGTATCGTGACAGAATAGGGGAAAATGTTTCATATCAACTTTTACTTTGGAAGATGGAATTTTTATATTTAATTTAACATAAAACATGTATTTCCTACCTTTTGGAAGCTAGCAAATTCTACGTTTTTAAAATGGTTTTGTTTTTTCCTTTTTTCCCCCTTAAATGTGTAAACACAAAGAAGGCTAATAACTGATTTTTAAATTCTGAGTATACGGAAACTATATTATTTTCAAGCAACTGTAATCCATATTCCAGTAGTTAAATGTGGGGATTTTTATATTAAAATAGTATAACTTCTTGTCAAATAGCTAATGTCTTATTTTTTTGAAACTTTTTTCCCCTTATACTTGTTATATGAACACTTTCCTTCTTCCTGAATGTCTGACAAATAAGTTGTAGAGAATATCAAAGTTTCTAGGAACCCTGGTGGTACAGTGGTTAAGTGCTCAGTTGCGAACTGAAAGGTCAGAGGTTTGAACCCACTGTATGCTTTTCAGGGAAAACAATGTGGCAGTCTGCTTCCAGGAAAATGTATAGCCTTGGAAACCCTGTGGGGCAGTTCTACTACAAATATCAGGTTGCTATGAGTTACAAGGGAGCTCTGGTAGTGTAGTGCCTAAAGCACTTGACTGCTAACCAGAAGGCTGGCGGTTCAAACCCACCAGCCACTCCTCAGAAGGAAGATGGGGCAATCTACTTCCATAGTGATACTGCCTGGGAAATCCAAGGAGGGATCGCTATGAGTTGGGTCCCACTCGACGGCACATAACAACAACAACATGAGTTACAATGGAAGGAAGGCTGGGCAACCTACTTCCTTCATGATACCAACTGGAAAACCCGAGGAGTGGTCTCTGTGAGTCAAATCCGACTAGATGGCAGTGGGTGATGAGTTACAAATCAACCCAATGGCAATGGGTTTGGTTTTATTTGATCAAAATTTCTGGTAAAATATCTCATCCTAAATTTTATTCCCTTTTTAAAATATTTTATTATAGCTGGATTTTATGGTCAGACAGTTATGCTTATAATGACAATCTAACACATTAATTAGTTCTTCAGTTATTCACTTACCTACAATCATGTACCTGATCAATCAATCAGTGCACTTGTGCATACTTTCTTGAGCACATACAGTGTGGCTGATATTGTCACAGGGAACACAGAAGAAATAAGAAACATTACCTATGTTTAAAAAAAAAAAAAAAAAAATACTTGCAAACAAACCAACTGCCGTTGAGTAGATTCCAACTCACAAAGAGCCTATAGGGCAGAGTAGCAATGCCCATCAGGTTTCCAAGTCTATAAATCTTTACAGAAGCAGATTCCTCATCTTTCTTGGGCAGAGAGGTTGATGGATTTGAAACGTCAACCTTTTGGTTAATAGATGAATGTTTTAACCACTACACCACCAAAGCTCCATTATGTTCTCAGGGAATTTGTAATTTTTCGGGGGGTGCAAGAATTAATAAATATTATAAAGTAAAATAAATATAAAGGTGTTAGGGCAATAAAGGCAAGAAGAATTAAAAGAAAAGAAATACCAGTGTGGACTAAGTCTTCTTTTCACAATATCCCTTAGTTACACAGAAGAAAGAACATAAGCTTTAGTATAAAATTCCCGTAGTGTGCTACTTAGCCTCTTGGATATTCCATTTCCTCATCTGTGAAATGGAATAAAATAATTCCTATTTCATTATTTTCAAGAAGATCACACATAAAGGAGGGATAATCACATGAATAAGTTAAATATCTACATAATATCTATTTAATAATAATCTACATAATGTCCATTTTACTGCTTATTCATAATTTGGGGAAAAATTGGTGGGGTAAAGATAGGAACTATTGGTGTACATTAATATTTTAAATTATTATGCAGATATTTAATTTATTCACGTGATTATCCCTCCTTTATGTGTGATCTACTTGAAAATAATGAAGCAGGAATTATTTCATTCTATTTCACAGATGAGGAAATGGAATATTTGAGAGGTTAAGTAACTGTCACACTATGGGAACTTTATACCAAAGCTTATGCTCTTTCTTCTGTGTTACCTTGTTCAGAAAAGCTGGAAGTGGTGCTCAAGATGGTTATCCAAAAATGTGTTGGATTGAAATAAACAGAGCGTTCATCAGTGTTCAGCAGTTGAAACTAAGGGAAGACAAGCAGGCATGCCTGAGGAACCAGAGATAAGTATTGTATAGTAAGATGAATAGGAACATTGGGGCCAGAAAACAGAAGGTCTTGCAGTTATGCTCACTAATTAGCTGATTCTTTCTGTGGTAGATTACAGAGTAGGACAATTGCATGTTTAAATGACATTTTAGGAAAAATTTTCTAGTAGGCAAAGATAGATGAAAGCGGGGAAAAAAAATAGTTGCAGTCTAGAAAGGAACATACTGGTAGAAATTGTAGAGAAAATATTGCATTATATATATTAGGGTTAGAACAAGAAGCTCCATCCAATCTTCTCAACTCTAAGCTTCTAAAATGCAGTGTGTATATTCATTGTCTCTATTTAAGCATCTCCCATTTTCTTCTCAACCAACTTAAAGTGGCTTCCATAATCACCATTTCCAATTAACATTGCTTAGCAATAGAATGATTTGTAAGGGACCAATTATTTACTTGTTTATTGTTGCTGTGAAGAAAGAAAATGTATCTTGTTCATCACGGTATCCCTAGAACCCTGAACACATCCTATCATATATTAGGTATTGGAGGAGTGTGCACTTGAATGTTTATATAATTCACATTTGTTTAATCACTATATTATCTTTTAGGCTTAGTTAGTATGTGAATACATTTGCATAGCAGGATTGGAAATAGATATTATACATTGCTTAGCAAAGGTGCTCATGGGAAAAATTGCATACTGAAATGTAACTAAGTTTAAAATAATGGTGGCCTAATTCCAATTACTCAGAAGCTGATTAGTTTGCGAGTTGTCCACAGACCCCCTGCTTCTTTTTCTTCTAACTGCTGCCAACTTTTGGCTAATTCCATGCTCATTAACACTTCCTCTAGAGCTTGGGCAAGGCAAGGGTAGGACCTTTAAGTCTGTCCATTTTGCTTCTTATTAGCAATTTGGGAGAAGATTTGGTGGGATAAATATAGGAATTATTGGCGTAGGTGAATATTTAAAATTATTATATAGATATTTAACTTATTCGTGTTATTATTCCTCCTTCATGTATGATCTACTTGAAAATAATGTGAATATAAGATACAAAATATTCTTTAATATCATGAACATGGATGCTGATGCATCCATACATAAGAATTATAATTGGGGTATATCTTTGAATACAAAGGTTAAATTCAACATAGCTGTCATGTGAAAGTAATCAAATATGATAGTGCATATTTTTATGTCTGTCAATGTGGATAAAGTTAGATGATCTATGTAGATCATAAAAAAAAACCAGTTGTTTTAATTAACAAGAGTTATAAATATTTAGCCAAGATATTTTAGTGATTTAATTTGACTACAAAGCCATATTTATGTAATGAATATACCAAACTCTGAGAAGAATAGAATTGAATTGCAAAATAAGATCAAAATTTTCAGAAATACCAATACAAAGGTTAGAAATTACAGTTTTGGACATGAAGAAGCAATAGAAAAAAGAAAATTAATTGTAACTATAAGTTTAGATACATTAAGATAAAGCTGAAACACTGGTGATAGAAAGAAATATTTACTAATATAATAATTTGCTGTAGTATTCATGGAACTTAGAAACAGGTTACAAACAGCTAAGGGAGATGAACATGTCTGTCAGTTTGTTTTACTGTGGTGGCTTGCACATTGCTGTGAGGCTTGAGGCTGTGCCACTAGTGTTTCAAACAGCAGCAGGGTTGCACATGGTGCTCATGTTTCAACACAGCTTACAGACTGAGACAGACTAGGAAGAAGGAAGAGGCCATCCACTTCTCAAAGAATTGGCCAGGGAAAACTTTACAAATAGCAGAGAAATAGTGTCTGATCTATTACTGGGCAACTTTATGAATAGCCTGGAAACATTGTCTGATACAGTGCGGGAAGACTAGCCACTTATGTCGGATGTTGTTGTTGTTGTGTTTGTCACTGAGTTGGATCTGACTCATAGCAACCCCTCCTTGGTTGGAAGGCACTCAAAATTCAACTGGGAAAGAGCTGACTCATCAGAGTAGAATGAACCTTAATAATATGGATAAAGTAAAGCTTTCAGGACCTCCATTTGCTGATGTGGCATGACTCAAATTGAGGAGAAATAGCTGCAAATATCCATTAATAATTGGAATATGGAATGTATGAAGTATGAATCTAGGAAAATGTGAAGTTGCCAAAAATGAAATGAAACGCATAAAGACTGATATCTTAGGCATTAGTGAGCTGAAATGAACTGGTTTTGGCCATTTTGAATCAGACAACCATATGATCTGTTATGCTGGGAATGACAATTTGAAGAGGAATGGCACGGCATTCATCATTGCAAAGGATGTTTCAAGATCCATCCTGAAGTACAACGCTGTCAGTGATAGGATAATATCCATACGCCTACAAGGAAGACAAGTTACTACTACTATTATTCAAATTTATGCCCCAACCACCAAAGCCAAAGATGAGGACATTGAAGATGT
>NW_006921653.1:8264040-8267262 GCF_000298275.1 Orycteropus afer afer
GGGAGGGAAGGTGTTGCATTGTGGTAAACTGTGGTCAATGATATGAAACAAAGTATATGTGAACTGCTGTATGAAAAGTGAGTTTGCTCTGTAAATCTTCACCCAAATAATAATAAAATAAATAAATAACAAAAAAGGAAAAAAAAAAAAAGTAAAAGCAACTGGGTAAAAGTTACACCACATTATCACACAAGAAAAATCACCAAAAGAAGAAAAGAAATGAAAAGAAAAGAGACTTCCAGTAAGATGGAGGATTAGGCAGACAAGTGACAGGCTCTCTTCAACAAAGAAAAGAGAAACCAATTGACAGAGATAGAGAAGTTAATCCTGGAGCCCTGAGCTTTGAAAGATCTATACAGAAGTGGATTACGCACCAACAAGGGGAAAAACCTGAACGAAAACAGTGAGTACAGAGATGGTTGGGGCTGCGGACTGTCAGCTACCCTCATGGGACCAACAGCCTGAATATTTATTTCCAAGTGGTGTTGGGAACCTGAGAACTGACCTAAAGATGAGCCACCAAGGGCTGTAAAGATGACTGAGCTGGTGGCCTATGACTAAGAAGGGAAACAACAAGGAGGGAGACAGCCTGAGCTGTGGACTTTCTGCTCTCTGGAGGATGCAGTCATTTTGATTGTTTATATGCAACAGCCATTATGGATATTTATAGTAACCGAGGGCGCAGCCATTTTGAATCTTTATAAGTGGCAGCCATTTTGTATTTTAAAGTGATAGCATAGCATTTTAATTCAGATTCCAGGAACCTAAGAAAAGGCTCTGTTTGCTAAGGTTGGCAGGGACATATAAGAGGCTGACAACAAGAAAGGAGACAGGTGGTGAGTGTACAAGTGCTGTCAACTAGTGAATAGAGGAGCACAGCACAGTACCCTGCTTATGTAGATAACATACAAATAAAACAAAGAAAACGAAAACTGTGAGCAAGTCATTCCAACATACAATCACCAATTAAATATAAACACAATTATGTCACAATGCTTCAGAGACTACAGAGCATCACAGTCCACTCAAAGAAGCAAGATAAATCAGGAGAAACAAAGGACCAGGATACAGGCCCAAAACACATCCCTGAGGAAAACACAGCATTGGAACTCCCTGATAAGGAATTAAAAATAATTATATTTAGGTATCTTCAACAAATTGAGAGGCAGCTCAAGGAAAACACTGACAAAATTGAGGACAACGTAGAGAAAACCCTATAACAATTTCAAAAGGCAATACAAGAATGAAATGACAAAATAAATGAAAAATTAGAAATGATATAAAATCTACACACAGAGATTCAGAAGATTAATACAAAATTGTCAGAAATAGATAACACATTGAAAGGAGAAAGGAGTAGATTGAATCAATGGAAGACAGAATTAATGAGATTGAAGACAAATACTTCAATACTTCTTTGGAAAGGGATAAATCAGAAAAAAGATCAAAATAAAATGAAGAAAGCCTAAGGTTCATGTGGGATACCATCAAAAGGAATAACCTACATGTAATTGGAATTCCAGAACAGGAAGAGACAAATAAAATCACAGAGAAAATTGCCAAAGATTTGTGGGAAGAGAATTTTCCTGGTATGATGAAAGATGAGAATATATCCATTTAGGAAGTCCAATGAACCCCAAACAGGACAGACCCCAAAAGAAAATCACCAAGACATATCATCATCAAACTCACCAAAACCAAGACAAAGAAAGAATCCTGAAAGCAGTGCAGGAAAAATGAAAAGTTACCTACAAGGGGCAACCAATAAGACTAAGCTTGGATATCTTGGCAGAAACCATGCAGGCGAGAGCACGATGGGATGGTATATATAAAATCCTGAAAGAGAAAAATTTCCAACCAAGAATTATGTACCCAGAAAAATAGTCCCTCAAATATGATGGTGAAATTAGGACATTTCCAGGTGAGAAGAAATTAAGGGAATTTGTTAAAACTAGATCAAGCTTACAAGGGATGCTAAAGGGCATCCTTTGGACAGAGATGCAACAACAGCCAACTACAACTGACCATTAACATACATGATGAATAACCCAGAAACCAATCCAGCTATGGAAGTATCCAAAGTAAATAAGCCTACAAGAATGTAAACATGGAGCCAGAGACATCAGTTGACAAATGAGGACAACTGCAAATCAAAAAGGGGGAAAATACTGTGTTGTTACAGAACTCCTAGATGGTAGAGAAGTCAAGACAACTACCAGATAGAGTGGACTTTTCTAAGTCACATCAAAGTAAACAAGTCTTTGCATCAAAGTAAAAAAGAGGACCAGCACAAATGGTAGTGTAGTGCCTAAGGCATTTGACTGATAACAAGAAGGCTGGAGGTTCAAACCCACCAGCCACTCCTCAGAAGGAAGGTTGGACAATCTACTTCCGTAGTGATACTGCCTCGGAAACCCAAGGAGGGATTGCTATGAGGTGGGTCCAACTTAATGGCATGTAACAACACAACAACAAAACAATAGCATCAAAGGAAGTGATAGCACAATTCATAAACAAAATGAGCTCCGCACAGAAAATTATATGGAACAAAGAAATGGACACCATGAAAAAGCACATAACAAAAATGACAACAATAAATTAATATTTGCTGATAATTACATATCTGGCAAAAGACGTATCTCTAAGATCTATAGAAAATCCCAATGCCTTAATAATCCAATTGAAAAATGGGCAGAAGACATGAATAGATACTTCACCAAGGAGGATATTCAGGTGGCCAGCTAATATATGAAGAGATGCTCACAATCATTGACCATCAGAGAGATGCAAATCAAAACAACGAGATACAGTCTCACCCCAGCACTGATGGGAAGGTTCAACAAGACAGAAAATAAAAAATGCTTGTGGGGATGTGGAGAGATTGGGACTCTCATACACTGCTTGTGGGACTGTGAAGTGATACAAGCACTGTGCAAAGCAGAATAATGATTACAATAGCAAAAAAGATGGAAACAACCTATGTGCCCATCAGCAGAAGAGTGGATGACCAAACTATGGTACATACACACAATAGAATGCTATGCAGCACTAAAGAATAATGTAGAGTCTGCAAAACCCCACATAATATGGATGAATTTTGAGGTCATAGTGCTGAGTGAAAAAAGTCAATCACAGAAGGACAAACATAGTATTAGCTGGTTGTTGTGGAGGGTCAAGGAAAGGTTTATATGTGGAGAGAGACTTTCTTTGTTGGTTGCCAGG
>NW_006921653.1:8273159-8277058 GCF_000298275.1 Orycteropus afer afer
CATCTGGAGAGGAAGTCAACGTGATATCAAAAAATAATATAGTATTTTAAACTTAGGAAGATAAAGGTAAATCTCTGACTAACTACAGAGAAAATCAATAAAACTACTTACAAAAGGAAAAAAAATCATAAAGATTCAGTAAACATAAAATCAACAACAGTGAAGGAAACAAAAAGAAAATCCATAAACTAAAAGATCTTGGCATAAAAAATTAAGCAGAATAAAGTAACAGACAATAATCCAAAAAAAAAAAAAGAAGAAAAAGAATAAAATGACAGTAGTAAATTCATACCTATTGATAATCACACTGAATGTAAATTGTTTAAATTCACTAGTCGAGAGAGAAAGTGGCTGAATGGATTAAAAAATAATCCATCAATATGTTGTCTACAAGAGACAGACCTTAAATACAGAGATATAAATAGATTTAAATCAAAGGATGGAAAAATACATTTAAATATATATATACAGAAACCAAAAAAGAGCAGGAGTGGCAATTTGACCTCTGAAAAATAAAGTTTAAGTCAAAATCCATCACATGATGGGCATTGTTTAATGATTAAAGGATAAATCCTACACAGAAAACAGAATCATAATAAACACTTACACACCCAATGACAGAGCTCCAAAATACATAAAATGAACTCTAACAGTATTGAACACTCTACCCAACAGCAACACAGTACACATTCTTCTCCAAAGCACATAGATCATTCTAAGCCACAAGGCAAAACTCAGTAAACTTAAAAACATCAAATAATACAAAAAATTTTCTGATAAAAATGCCACAACACAAGAAATTAACTGCAGGAAGAACAATGAAAAAAATAAATAAATGGAAACTGAGTAACACCTTGCTTAAAAAATGGGTAATAGAAGATATTAAAAATGAAACAAAAGATTACTAAAATAAAATAAGAATGAAAATACAACATACCAAACCTTTGAGACACAGTACTCAGAAGAATTTATAGCAAAAAATGCATACATTAAATAACAAAAAGAGGGCTCAAATCAATAACTTAACCTACAACCCATACAAATAGAAACAGAACAGTAAAAGAAGACCACAGTCACCAGAAAATAGGAAATAATAGATTAGAGAAGAAACAAAAAAAAAATAGAAAACAAAAACAATAGAAAGAATCAACAAGGCTAGACTAGACATTGGTTCTGTGAGGATCAATGAAATCAACAAGCCACTGGCCAAATTGACAATGCAAAACAATGAAAAGGTGCAAATAACAAATAAAAAATGAGATGAGTGATAGTACAACAGAACCAAATGAGATAAAAGGATCATGAAAGAATATTATGAAAAATTATACTCCATCAAATTTGAAAACCTAGAATAAGAAATTGACAAATTACTAGAAACACACTACCTACCTGAACTACCCCAAAAGGGTAGAAAAATTGAACAGAATTAACACAAAAGAAAAAACTGAAAAGGTCATTAAAAAATTTCCCAACAACAAAATCTCTGGCCCAGGTGGAAAGAAAATTCTACCAAACATTCAAAGAGTTTATAGCAATTCTACTAAAACTATTCCAGGACATAGGAAAGAAAGTTGTTGTTGTTGTTGTTGTTGTTATGTGCCATTGAGTTGCCTCTAACTCAGAGAGATTTTATGTACAAAAGAACGAAACACTACCTGATCCTGTGCAAGCCTCACAATCCCTACTATACCTGAGCCCATTGCTGCAGCCACCATGTCAATCTATTTGTTGAGGGCCTTTGCCTATTTTGTTGACTTTCCACTTTACCAAGCATGACATCCTTCTCCAGAGAGTGATCCCTCTGACAACATGACCAAAGCTCCTGGTCTTGTTTTGGCTGAAGATACTGAGGTTCTCCATTGCTTCTTGCCACAGATGTAGTCAATCTGATTCCTGTGTACTTCATCTGGTGAAGTCCATGTGTATAGTCGCCATTGTGTTGTTGAAGAAAGGTATTTGCAATGAACAAGTCATTGGTCTTGCAAAATTTTAGCATATGATCTCCAGCATTATTTTTCTATCATCAAGGCCATATTTTTCAACTAGCAGGTATTCTTCTTTGTTTCCAGCTTTTGCATTCTAATCACCTGTGATAATCAACATATCTTGATTTCATGTTTGATCAATTTCAGACTGCAGAAGCTGATAGAAATCTTCACTTTCCTCATCTTTGGCTTTGGTGATTGGTGTGTAAATTTGAATAATAGTAGTATTACCTGACCTCCCTTGTAGGTGTATGGATATTGTCTTATCACTGACAGCATTGTGCTTCAGGATAAATCTTGATACATTTTTCTTGATGATGAATGCCACACCATTCCTCTTCAATTTGTTATTCCTGGCATAGGAGATTATATAATTGTCTGATTCAAAATGGCCAAAACCAGACCATTTCAACTCACTAATGCCTACGTATTGATCTGTTTGTATTTCATTTCATTTTTGACAACTTCTAATTTTCATAGGTTCATACTTCATGCATTCCATGTTCTGATTATTAATGGACGTTTTCAGCTGTTTCTTCTCATCTTCAGTCATTCAGTGTCAGTAAATAGAGGTCCATAATTACTGAATTCCTATTTCCAAGGTGTTTCATGCACATGTTGGTGATGACTATGATTACTACATAGTATTGTTTTATAACTATGGTTTCAAGTTTTGGACAATTTGTACTAGCTTTACAATATACTCTACTGATAACAGCAAGATTGATGGTTTGTGCCTGGTTGTGGTATGACACTTGGAGAATTCTGCCATTGGGGCTGGTTACATACCAATAATTTGCCTGTGGGTTATTGTTGTTGATTTTAGGTGCCATCAAATCAGTTCTGACTCATAGCGACCCTATGTACAACAGAATGAAACACTGCCTGGTCTTGCACCAGCCTCACAATCTTTGCCCTACCTGAGCCCATTGTTGTAGCCACCATGTCAGTCCATCTTATTGAGGGCCTTTCCCTTTTTCATTAGCCCTCAACTTTACCAAGCATGATATCCTTCTCTAAGGAATGCTCCCTTCTGATAACAAGACCAAAGTAGACCCAATTAGACTCCATCTGTGCTCCTATTTCCAAGGTGTTCTGTGCACATATTGGTGACTCTTGATCCAAGAAAGTGCACTTGTAATGGCCCTGAAGAGGAAGGATAATTGGAGCCCATAACTAACTTCTCCGGACTAGGTACTGAGAGTTGTGCTTTGGAGTGTTACATATCCTTCCTGAGGCTATATTGTATACTTTTCCTTCAATACCTGTGGATTGGTAAGCATTGTGGCATTGCATCTTCTTTAGTATCTATTGCCATTGTTAATAAGGATGACTTAAGTATTTTTTGTTGTTGTGGTTGTTCCTGGTTTGAGGATATAATCACACACACACACATGCACACACACACACATCATTAGTCTCTTTATAGGCTAGGTTACTTCTTTCTTATTCCATTCTATAGTGACTTCTCATTCCTATTCTTGACACACATTATGGTTTTGATTAGTACCAAGAGCAAGAGAGTTAAAAAAAAATTCTGCTGCTAAGATAAAATATTAAAGAACCTTTCTGAAGTTGAAAAAATAAGTTTGAATTAATAAACTGAAGCTTTGTGGACTACTAGGTAAATAACAGTAGCCAATTCTAGGAAATGACTTTTTAGTGAGTAGGTCAAAACATAACTCTAGAAACTCAAAAAAAAAATGTATTGTATCCTACCAGTGTTCCCCAACTACTAGGTAGTCCCTTGGTAAAGTTCTTTATTTCAGACAAAAATCTTCCTATGGTTATAAAACAGTGCTAAAGTACTAAAACATATATAATATTCCCTAATATTTCAATTATTCTCTTTTTGTGTACAATTCTCCATCACTTTGAAGTTAGACACAGTAATGTGACTTTTTTTTTTTTTTT
>NW_006921653.1:8277158-8278609 GCF_000298275.1 Orycteropus afer afer
AAAAAAATGGGAAAAATGCAAAAAGAAAAACAGGGAATGCGTTTAGCCACGAGAAAGGAAAAAAAAAATGGGAATCAAGAGTAAGGAAGAGAGAAAAAACTGAAAACTAGAACCAGGGAAGGGAAGAATAAAGAATAATAAGAAAAAGGATGCAAGAAAAAAAAAAGAATAAAGTAGTAGTAATAATTTTTAAACAAACAAAACAAACTGAAAAAAAAAAAGGAAAAAAAAATTTGGGTGGGGTGGGTCAGGGCACCCAGGCTCCGTCAGAGCACACAGACTGGGATGGAATTCCTGCCGGCCCAGAAAGTGGGTGTGAGGGAGGGATGCCTACACCTCTGTTCACCAAAAGGCTATAGGGTATAAGAGTAACTAGGGAAATATTGTACCTTTCCAGTCATTCATGTCCAGAATGTCTTTGCAGTTCCCGGCAAGTGGAGACTATTCTTAGGTCCCTGGAATTCAAGAGAATGCTGTTGATTTAAATATCCAAAATGATCAAACCACTAGTAAACATTCAAAATGGCTGCGCCCTCCGGACAACTTGAAGTCCACAGCTCAGCATCTCCCTCTTTACTGCTTCCCTTCTTATTCATGGGCCACCAGTGCAGTTCTCCATGCAGCCCTGGCTAGCAGGGCTTATTTTTAGATTAATTCTTAGGTCCTTACACCACTTGGCAATATTCAAGCTGTCCATGCTATCAGGATCACTGACAGACTGAAGCTCTATATGTCTCCTTTTTTGTGTTTTCATGCAGGTTCTTCTACTAGTTGGAGTTTAGTCCACTTCTGTATCATTCCTTTCAAATTCAGAGCTCCAGGATTATCTTCTGTATCTGTGTTGATTCCCCTTTTCTTTGTTGAAGAGGGTGTGTGTAGTTTGTCTGCCTACTCCTCCATCTTACCAGAACTCCTTGGGATTATCAACTTTAGACTACCTATGTGGGGTGAAGATGCTGTCAGGTGCTAACCTCTCTCTGTTCATTTTTACAGAGAATGTATATCCTCCTGAGAACTCCTCAGGAGAGTTATGCATGAGGGACTGTTGCAAAAAGTCTGCCTGCCTACCCACCAGGTGCTCTGGTGGCGTAATGCCTAACACATTTGACTGCTAACTAGAAGGCTGACAGTTAAAATCCACCAGCCACTCCCGAGAAGGAAGATTGGGCAATCTACTTGAGTAGTGATCTTACCTCAGAAACCCAAAGAGGGGTCAATATGGGTCAGATCTGATTTGATGGCAGAGTTTGGTTTTGGTTTGAGAGCCTGCCAGCCACTAAGAACAGGAGCAAATCAACCTTAGCACATCCTCAGTCATTTATATGACAATGTGTGAAACAGAGGTCAATTCACCAGGAGCAAGACCCAGCTAGTCCAGGCTGCTGGTCTGTCTGAAGTAAACAAACAAACAAACAAATAAATAAATGCATATACAATGAAAATAATGAAAC
>NW_006921653.1:8285244-8289061 GCF_000298275.1 Orycteropus afer afer
TAGGTGAAATGCCATCTGAAGTGAAGTAGGTCCCTTCTGGGTAGAAGTAATAGCCAGGGCACTATTTATCAACTTCTCTCTGAAGATAAAGGAATCACATGACTAGGTGGAATCATTTTCATCCTGGGTTCCCGAGTAGCTGTGATGAGCAGCAGTCCCAAAATGACTGTGTTGAACATGTAGTGTAACCAAGAAATAAACTGGTATGTTAGGCTACAGATGATGTTTGTTACTGCAGCATAACCTAACTTGACCTGGCTAATATAGGTATTATCTTACATCTGAAATTCTGGGATCTTCTATCTCATATAAATTATAGGAAAAATTATTTATTGACTGATGTTCCACAAAAAAAAAAAAAAAAAAATTCCTCTTCGAAAATTTCTTAACTGTTCCTTTATTATTCATGAATTTGAGACATTTTTGCCAATTGTGTTCCAAACAACTTTCATAGTGTGTAACTAGAAAAAAGTCTTCTTTAAAACTTGTGTGTTGAATTCTAAGGTTAAAATGGAATATATATTCCTTCCAGGAGCTATTCATTTATTCTCTTGATTTCCTACAATGATGTGGTATCTATGCTTTCAATCAATACCCTACTTCAATGGGTTACACCCATTTTTGCACGATTACAAGAGGAACAAAAGCAACAATAATTTTGAAATTCATTACAATGCCAGGGTTTATATGCTCTCATTAAGCATTAATTGGTAGTTGATGGCTATTGCTATTTTTAACACCATTAGTTCATAGCAATATAATTAGTAACGCTAAGTACAGGAACCACATTAATAGCATTACTAATTGTAAATCTGGAGATAGAAACACAACATGACTGGTTAATTTCCAGGCAATATCTCATGATAATTAGCTGTAGCACATTTGTGCTGAACTAGAAAGGTAAATAATTTAAATTTTTTCTACATTTTTTTTTGTGGTTTGCTATACTAATACCACCTTTTAATGGACAGACCTCATTGCATACCATAACACAAGAGCTCTTCCACCTTTTATGCTAACATTTTCTTCCTTTCGATTCCTTTTGGGTGTGTGATTAGCAATGACTGTTTTCTCTCCACCAGGAAAAAAAAAGTAAACTCATTTGTTTAACAAATGTTATCATTCTGTATTGAAGCCACAAAAGGAAACATTTCAAAAACTTGCTACTTATATTATATTGTAATTGGTTTCCAATTTATTTAGTGCAAAGGCTCTTAACAGTCTTTGAAACACCCCTCCTCACTCCTTATTTCTGTAGCAGTAAAGAAATCTTTAGTAGCTTCATAAATCTTTGCAAATCAAGTTTCATGAGAGTAGAATTAGGGGGGAAGAAGATATTCTCAAGGTTCTATGGGCAAACTAAGAACAAATTAGATATTTTATACATTCATGCTGTTTGACATGTAAAAATTCCTTCTGCAGCGCTATGGTATAGGATTTAACAGTCTACACTACCTACAAGGCACAAGAACAGTTTTTTTAAAAAAATGTCCTTTTCTGTACATCTAAAAAGTAGAGTTCAGAAAGAGGGTCTCCAATTTTATTATTTTCTTTTCATTTCAGAAGAATTTTGGTGGAATATGTGTAAAAAGATTGGGAACAATAAATTACTCTGCTGTAGTCAAACATATTTGAGTCATTGTGGAAGAAATAATGAAATAGATAATTTAATTTTGTATTAATCCTCCCAAAATTATTATTCTGCTAAGCAATGGAGTTCTCTAGACACAATATTGGTAACATGCCATTTCAGGCATAGTTTTGTATTTTGCTTTTGGTTTTTTTGAAGGAACTAGATTACATTGGAAAACCCTGATTTTTCTTCTCTCTTGTTTTTTTTTTTTTTTTTTTTAATTCTTTCCACATCTGAGAGTCACCATGTGTGCCTTGATGCTTCATTGGTAAAGGGAGGGAAAACAGCCAAAAATTATGATTTCAGCATGTTGAAACTATCAATGTCAGTAGATTCTATGATTTATGATTGGACAAAATTGGTGAAAATAAGTTGAGTGGTTAGTGAGATAGTTAAAAATATCAATGCAAATTCAAATGCTTTTTAGACAATGGGAAGAAGAACAGAAAAAGAAAGGCATATGGTTGGTGAAAACCCTGAAAGACTTTATTTCCCATATTGGCATTTGAGGATTTTGTGACAGTAGTAGCTTTATTATTCTCTTTCTTGAGCTTTCAACTCTTAGCAGAATGTGCGTTAACCTGTCAAAATGTGCAATGCTATTATTTAGTTGTAATTAGTTAATGATTATGTCGTTTCTTTTGGCAGGGAATGCCTTAGCTGAAGAAACAATCTTTCACTTGCTTTAAAAATATACATATATAAACAATGAAGGAAAAAAAGCACTGGGAAGGCACGTGAGGATTCTTGAAAGTTTCCATCACATTAGCACATTAATGTGCGGTGAGTTTAAAGAAGTGGCATGAATAAGCTGCTGCACTCTACTGTTGGTAATATTGACTTTTATGGGCAATTTAATTTTAAATCAACAATATATGATTTAACACAGTGTTGCTTTTCCAAAGATGGAGTGTGAAGTTGATCCTTGTTCAATGAAACACCAAGAGAAAATAAATTATTTCAACCTTCTGCTGATGGTAGAGCCTAGTAGAAATAGTACTACTGGTTGCTCTGCTATCCCCAGGTAATCATTTCTAAAGTGAAAAGCAATAATTAGTTAGTGCAGCAAATTATTGCTAAAGAAACTTATGCAACATAATGGAAGAAGAACATTTGTACTTAATGAAAAACTTATTAAGAAAATATTTCCCTCTTTCATGGAATAAAAGAAAACACTGTCGATTACAACTCATAGCGACCCTATATGACAGACTAGAACTGCCCCATAGGGTAATAGCTGAATTCCCAGAAGTTTATGACATCATGAAATTTATTTCAGTTTTGTGAAACAAAACTGCAGCCTTTTTCTTTCTTTCTTTCTTTTTTTTCTTAATTTTTATATGTTTCAGATGGTCATGCTGATCTGAAAATCCATGCCAGGTAGCAGAACAGGTGACTGTGGAGAGTATATGTATTCCAAGTGCTGCAGTTTTCATGCCATCTGCTTCTAAGTACAGAAGCTTCCAGAAAGCATGAGGTTTTCAAGATAATATATGGTCAAACTGGAAAAAAATAATTTAAATGCACGTGTGGTTCTGTTGTGGGAACAAACCACATGTGTAACGAAGGCAAGTTTTATGTGACCTGAGGAGGACTGGACCATGAAATGGTATAATATTTAGCGTTTTAACAGCCATGCTCTATCTGAAGCAGATGGATGAGATGGTGCAGCCTCAAAGTGATGCCCTGGCAAAGCCTGAGAAGAAGACAGTATTTGATTGTTCTAGACCTTTCTTTATCTACCAGCAGATGTCCCTATAAGGCAATAATATTTCACAGATAGAACAGCTGATTATGAAATTCAGAAACTGAAACCACTCATCATATTTCCAAAGATTAATGGGAATAAATTCACCGTATACTTCAGAATGTTTCCAGAAATAGTTAAAAAGCATTGCAGTGCAAAAGTAAATTTCATTTATTGGTGAAAAGCATAGAACCATCTATTTATTTATTTATCTATTTATCTTTTTATTTATTTATTTATTAGATTTCTAGTAGTCCCTGACCTTTACCAGGGCTAAAACTTCTTTGTAAAGCAAGATAAAATTATGGATGTATCTATGATATCATTTATACTTTAGGTATCTATTGAATGAGAAAATATTCAAGGTCCAAAAGTTCCTCTGTATGCAGTAAAATGTTTAGTTGAATTTATATTTATAGATAAGACTATTTTCTTCA
>NW_006921653.1:8289161-8294886 GCF_000298275.1 Orycteropus afer afer
AGACTGAAAGAAACCTACAAAAATAGAAAGACATCCCATGCTCATAGATTGGAATAATTAATATAATGAAAATGTTACTTACCTAAAGTGATCTACAGATTTAATGCAATCCCTACACAAATTCTAACAACATTCTTTACTAAAATGGACAAACTGTTGACCAACTTCATTTGGAAAGGAAATGAACCCCAAATAGCTAAAGCAATATTGAAGAAAAAGAACAAAGCAAGAAGTCTCACACTCCATGATATCAAAACATTCTGTACAGCCACTGTATCAAAACAGACTGATATTGGTTCTATGACAGACTTATAGACCAATGGAATGGAATTGAGAGCCCAGACTTGAACCCAGCCATCTGTGGACAACTGATTTTTGACAAGAGGTCACAGTACATTCTTTGGGAGAGAAACAGTCTCTTTATTAAAAGGTGCTACTAAAACTGGATAGCCACCTGCAGAAAAATGAAACAAGACCCATACCTCACTCCACACACCAAAACTAACTGAAAATAAATCAAAGACCTAAGTTTTAAATCTAAAAACACAAAATTCCTGGAAAATAACATAGGAAGAAATCACAGGGCCAAATCTTTTCTAAAAATAGAACAATAAAAATTGCAACAAATGCATGAATAGAAGTAGAAGACAAATAGATAAATGGGACCCTATAACAATTAAATAGTTAAGGTCATAAGAAGACTTTAGTAGAAGAGTAAATAGACAACTTTCAGACTAGGAAAAAATCTTCAGAAATGATTTATCCAACATGGGCCTAATCTCGAAAATCTATAGAAAATCACAATTCATTAATAAAAAGACAAACCACCCAGGGTGTAAGATGGCAGTTTAGTCGTCTGATGTGTCTCTATAGCAAAGATACGGGAAACCAAGAGAAACAGATATAGATAACAGTCTTGGAACCCTGAGCAGCAAACACAAGGGTGAAGAATTATATTGAACACCACATGGAAGGAGAAACTAGATGAAAACAGTGAACAACGAGAATAAGAATCATGGGTGACATGCCAGCTGGCACTTCTCAGAGAGGCTATCTTGAGACAAAACAAGCAGCATCCCTGGGTGAGGAGCTCAGGAAAGTAAATGTACAGAATCCCCAGTAGGAGACAGAGATACAGTGTAGATAAATTGGAGTGAAGCAAGGTGAAGAAAACATAAACCAGATATAATGAAGGAAAGTTCAGGAAGGTGGATGAGAGTTCCAAGAAGTCAGGAGACCAAAGAGCAGGAAGAGAAGCAGAAAATAGGGATATAACTACTCACCACAGTGGTCCCTGGTCATTTAGGTTGAAGACTTACATAGAGAAGAAGGTAAGTGGGGTAGTGGCTGTACACACTGTACTCTGCCACCCCCTTGCTTTGGGTTTGGGGGGGGTCCCGATTGCTGGCTACATTCACCAAAGAGTGTACTGGTACCCATGCTGGTGATCAGTAACAGAAAGAGTATGCTTCCTCCTTCCTTCTCCTATCCTCGGGTTGATCAGAGGAGTGGCTTTTGCCCACCCAGTGATTGATGGCACCCCCCCAGCCACAACTTCCACATCTACTGGTCCACAGTGCAGATTCCTACATCATGAGATAGAGGGCTGGTGGTTTGCATGCCAGCCACCCTTACTCCTTTGTTCCCTACCACTTCATTCTTCCTGCAAATGGAGGTATGTGCTCCCATAGATCATGTATTGCACTGCACCCCCACACACACCCAGGAGACTGGTGGCATGCACTTGAGCCAGACACTGCCCCACTCTCCAGAGAGCTGGAGGAGAATGTTCTTACAGATTGCATATTGTGCACCCACTTATTGTTCCTGACCCAATAGCCAGCAACATGCACTCCCATGTCAAGAAAATGATTGGCAGTCTATGCATCTCTGCCCACTAGGTGATCTGCAGCACATTGTCATGCTGCAACTGGGCAACTGGAGGTATGCCCCCATCTCACCTACTGTTTTCCTCTATTTGCCTCCCCCTTGACATATGGTGCATGCTCTTATACCATCCACTCAGCGACTGGAGGTACAAGAATTCTTCCCTCTCTTCTGCCCATACGGAGACCATGGACCCATACATCTTTAACTGGACCACCTGGCAACTGGTGAAATACACCCACAGTGCCTATAATTTGGTGAGTGATGAAAGCGTGCCCAGAACCCTGCCTGGTAACCACACTGTGAGCCACATTACCTTAGAAGCAATGCTTGACATATTCTGATAAATGCTACAGAAATTCTGCCTAATAATTAGCAGGATTCCTAGTACCTTCATCCAATGTTCACCCAGTTGCAAAGTCACACATTCCATACCCAGATAGTCAGCAGGCCAACTGCTCATGCACTGAAGCTCCTTGAATCTCCACCATCTATTTAAAGGTCAATTTATAAATATACAGAGGGCCTATCCATCCATTTGGGAAGTGCTCTCTTACAACAGCTATGGAGACATCCTGCCTTGATCTTCATTGGGTGCACTAACTGCTAGCACCAACCTGGAAGAGCCCCATTGTACACTGCCATCTGTTATCACTCCCAAATGGAGACAGATGGTGAACTCTCCTATGTGGCCAGATTATCCACCAATGGAGCCCCCCCCCCCACTCTGATTGCCAGGATATATAAAAATAAAAAAGAAAAAAGAAGAAGAAGGAGGAGGAGGACAAGAAGAAGAAGAGGAAGAAATAAATATACAAGCAGAAAACAAGTAACACCTTAAAGCCTTGGAAACAGCAGACAATATCAAATTATATAAAGAATCAGGAAAAGATGGCTCAAACTAGTGAACAAAACAAAAAGGCAGAAATGGTAATAGACTCACCTAATAAAGACTGAAAAACAAAAAAGCTTATATATAGGACCCTCAAAGGGATCAAGGAAATATACAAATCCATGGAAAGGACAGACAAAAGTCAAAAAGAATTCAGGAAAACAACACAAGAGCAAAATGACAAAACAAACAATTGGAAACCATTAAAAAATGGCAACTAGAAATCGATAAGACAAATAATAAAATATCAGAAATAGATAGCTCAATGGAATAAAATTGAATTAATGGAAGATGAAATTGGCAAAGTAGAGGACAGATCTGCTTATACTAATCTGTTTGAGGAATGATCAGAAAAAAGAATGAAGAAAAATGAAGAATGCTTAAGAGTTATGTGACACCCTATCAAAAGAAATAATCTATACCTGATAAGAATCCCAGAACAGGAGGGAGATTTAAAAAAAAAAAAAAAGTACAGAGAGAATTGAAGATATTCTGTCAGAAAAATGTTCCCAATATCATGGAAGATAAGGTTTCTATCCAAGAAGCTGAAGCTTTCCAAAACCAAAGAAAACTAAGCTTTGATTTCTAAGCAGACAGCAGAAACCATCCAGGTCAGAAGACAAGGGGATGGCATATATAAAACATTAAAATAAAAGAATTGCCAACCAAAAATCATATACCCACCAAAACTGTCTCTCTAATATGATGATATAACCAGGACATTCCCAGATAAACAGAAATCAAGGAAATTTGTAAAACCAGACCAATCTTTCAAGGAATATTAGAAGAAATAAAACAATAACCTGAGATTAAGACATGAGACAGCATTATCCAGATGTCAACCCAGACAAAGAAATCTCAAAAGTAAAATAAAGCCATAAAACTGAAAACAGAGATCCAAGATGTCAATTTGTAAATGATGACACTTTAAAAGGGCGAATAAATGATATGGCCATAAGAATTCCATCTGGAGAGGAAGTCAACGTGATATCAAAAAATAATATAGTATTTTAAACTTAGGAAGATAAAGGTAAATCTCTGACTAACTACAGAGAAAATCAATAAAACTACTTACAAAAGGAAAAAAAATCATAAAGATTCAGTAAACATAAAATCAACAACAGTGAAGGAAACAAAAAGAAAATCCATAAACTAAAAGATCTTGGCATAAAAAATTAAGCAGAATAAAGTAACAGACAATAATCCAAAAAAAAAAAAAGAAGAAAAAGAATAAAATGACAGTAGTAAATTCATACCTATTGATAATCACACTGAATGTAAATTGTTTAAATTCACTAGTCGAGAGAGAAAGTGGCTGAATGGATTAAAAAATAATCCATCAATATGTTGTCTACAAGAGACAGACCTTAAATACAGAGATATAAATAGATTTAAATCAAAGGATGGAAAAATACATTTAAATATATATATACAGAAACCAAAAAAGAGCAGGAGTGGCAATTTGACCTCTGAAAAATAAAGTTTAAGTCAAAATCCATCACATGATGGGCATTGTTTAATGATTAAAGGATAAATCCTACACAGAAAACAGAATCATAATAAACACTTACACACCCAATGACAGAGCTCCAAAATACATAAAATGAACTCTAACAGTATTGAACACTCTACCCAACAGCAACACAGTACACATTCTTCTCCAAAGCACATAGATCATTCTAAGCCACAAGGCAAAACTCAGTAAACTTAAAAACATCAAATAATACAAAAAATTTTCTGATAAAAATGCCACAACACAAGAAATTAACTGCAGGAAGAACAATGAAAAAAATAAATAAATGGAAACTGAGTAACACCTTGCTTAAAAAATGGGTAATAGAAGATATTAAAAATGAAACAAAAGATTACTAAAATAAAATAAGAATGAAAATACAACATACCAAACCTTTGAGACACAGTACTCAGAAGAATTTATAGCAAAAAATGCATACATTAAATAACAAAAAGAGGGCTCAAATCAATAACTTAACCTACAACCCATACAAATAGAAACAGAACAGTAAAAGAAGACCACAGTCACCAGAAAATAGGAAATAATAGATTAGAGAAGAAACAAAAAAAAAATAGAAAACAAAAACAATAGAAAGAATCAACAAGGCTAGACTAGACATTGGTTCTGTGAGGATCAATGAAATCAACAAGCCACTGGCCAAATTGACAATGCAAAACAATGAAAAGGTGCAAATAACAAATAAAAAATGAGATGAGTGATAGTACAACAGAACCAAATGAGATAAAAGGATCATGAAAGAATATTATGAAAAATTATACTCCATCAAATTTGAAAACCTAGAATAAGAAATTGACAAATTACTAGAAACACACTACCTACCTGAACTACCCCAAAAGGGTAGAAAAATTGAACAGAATTAACACAAAAGAAAAAACTGAAAAGGTCATTAAAAAATTTCCCAACAACAAAATCTCTGGCCCAGGTGGAAAGAAAATTCTACCAAACATTCAAAGAGTTTATAGCAATTCTACTAAAACTATTCCAGGACATAGGAAAGAAAGTTGTTGTTGTTGTTGTTGTTGTTATGTGCCATTGAGTTGCCTCTAACTCAGAGAGATTTTATGTACAAAAGAACGAAACACTACCTGATCCTGTGCAAGCCTCACAATCCCTACTATACCTGAGCCCATTGCTGCAGCCACCATGTCAATCTATTTGTTGAGGGCCTTTGCCTATTTTGTTGACTTTCCACTTTACCAAGCATGACATCCTTCTCCAGAGAGTGATCCCTCTGACAACATGACCAAAGCTCCTGGTCTTGTTTTGGCTGAAGATACTGAGGTTCTCCATTGCTTCTTGCCACAGATGTAGTCAATCTGATTCCTGTGTACTTCATCTGGTGAAGTCCATGTGTATAGTCGCCATTGTGTTGTTGAAGAAAGGTATTTGCAATGAACAAGTCATTGGTCTTG
>NW_006921653.1:8294986-8305344 GCF_000298275.1 Orycteropus afer afer
TTTTTTATGAGGTACGTTATTCAACTTGCAGACAATTTTAGATGGTCTGAAAATCCATAGACTAGGAAACCTGACAATAATTCTGCCAAGAGGGTCTGTTGTGAAATAGCAGTTTCTTCTATTCTACATTTTCATTCTTCAGTGATATAATACTTTTGATACATAACTAAAAATTAGCTTATATTGTGATTTCTTCACTGATAAAATATATTGAAATACAAAATCAGTACTAATTAACATTTCTATATTTTCAGAGGATGGTAGGCCCATTTATTCCCTCCTCGTCAGAGGAAAATACTACAAATGCCAAGTAGCCAACTTAGATGTTGTAAAAAGTCATGGGTTTAGGAAATTAATGCTTTTGAATCTCTAGCTATCTTTTCAACTTTGTAGCAGCATGAGTTCAGAGCCCTGCTGGCACAATGGTTAAATATTCAACTGCACAGAACGGTGACAATTTGATCCCACCCAACAGAACAAGGGGGTACAACATGATTTAGAATCAGGATGAGTGTTCATCAGGGTTGCATCCTTTCACCATACTTATTCAATTTGTATGCTGAGCAAATAATCCAAGAAGCTGGGCTAGGTGAAGAAGAATGTGGCGTCAAGATAGGAGGAAGACTCATTAACAACCTGTGATATGTTGATGACACAACCTTGTTTGCTAAAAGTGAAGATGACTTGAAGCACTTATTGATGAACATCAAAGACTACAGTCTTCAGTAAAACTCAACATAAAAAAAATGAAAATCTTCACAACTGGACCAATAAACAACTTCTCAATAACTGGAGAAAAGATTGAGGTTGTCAGGGATTTCATTTTATTTGGATCTGCAATCAACACCCATGGAAGCAATAGTCAAGAAATCAGATGTTGTATTGCACTGAGCTAATCTCCTGCAAAAGACCTCTTTAAAGTATTAAGGAGCAAAGATGCCGCTTTAAATACTTTGTTGTTATTATGTGTTGTCGAGTTAGACCCGACTCATAGTGACCCCTCCTTGGGTTTCCAAGGCAGTATTATTACTACAGAAGTAGATTGCCCAATCTTCCTTCCAAGGACTGGCTGGTGGGTTTGAACTGCCAGCCTTCTGGTTAGCAGTCAAGTGCCTTAAGTACTACGTTTACCAGAGCTGCACTTAATCCAAGCTATTGTATTTTCAGTTGCCTCATATGCATGTGAAAGATGTAAAATAAATATGGAAGACTGAAGAAGAGCTGATACCTTTGAATGGTGATGTTGGTGAAGAATATGGAAAATATCATGGACTGCCAGAAAAATGAACAAATCTGTCCTGGAAGAACTGCAGCCTCCTTTGGTCATGTTGCCAGAGGGACCATTCCCTGGAGAAGGACATCATGCTTGGTAAAGTAGAGGTCAATGAAAAAGGGGAAGACCCTTAATGAGATGAACTGACAGAGTGGCTACACTGAAGGGTTCAAACACAGCAAGGATTGTGAGGATGCAGCAGGACCAGGCAGTGTTTTGTTCTGTCGTACATAGGGTTGCTACTCGATGGCACCTAACAACAATGGTAGCAGCAGCTCTACAGGAGAAAGATCTGATGGTCTGCATCCATAAAGATTACCGTCAAGAAAACTCTATGGCATAGTTCTACTCTAACACTTGAGGTCACTGTGTGACGCAATCTATTCTATGGTAGCTGTTTTTGTTCTCCAGTGCTGCTCTAACAGAAAATGCCAAAAATGTATGGCTTTGACAAAAAGGGATTTATTCTCTTACAATTTAGGAGGCTAGAAATCCAAGTTCAAAGTGCCAGCTCTAGGGGCTAGGTGAAAGCTCTGCCTTTTTCGCCCAGCCAACTGAAGCTATAATGTTTTCTTAATTCAGGCAACTACTGGCTACTGAGGTTGACAAACCCAAGGCTGACAAGTACAATGGCAGAGTCCCAAAATTATTGAACAACACAGCAGACCACTAGTTCAAGTCCATTAAGAGTCTCCAGATTGGTGGACAACGTGGCAGGCCATTGAGATGAAGACTTGGCTACATGCTGGGTCCAAGGGTGCCAAAAAGCTCAGAGACCTTTCCCAAAGCTGTCTTCTTATGTCCTGAAATCAGACCACATCCACAAGGCAGCTACTCAGCTGCTCCAGTAGATTCCATCATGGAGCTGATTACCAGTCTCATCATGGGGAATACCTACATCTAGCTACCTAGCCACTCAAAACCAGGCCCGGCCAATTTGACGCACAACTTTACCACAGTACCCAACAACAACAGCAGCATGAGTTAGGCAAGATATTAAAAATCAACCTTGTGTTTTCTCATTTTAGAATAACGGTAGAAATCTCAAGGAATTAGTGTAAGCATCAAATAAGATAATTTAAGAACATGCTAGTATATTACAGGAGTTTGATAGATGTTGGTTTCCTTAATTCATATCCCTCATATTGATTCTTTACATTGCATGATCTCAGTGACTATTAGTACTATTATTTCACTTGATTTTCAGAGGAGGTAATAATTACTAATTGTTGTGGGAATTAGAGAATGGCTCATGGTCATGGAAGAGGCAATATTTGTGCTCCACTGAGAGGGATTTTGTTGCACTAAATCTTTCAAGCTAATGAAACTTTCAATAAACATTTTCAGAAGGTAGCACAAGTATTTTAAACCTGAAAAACAAGAGTTAGAACTGTTAATAAGTTCTATATCGATGAGCTTCTCAGTCCCTGCAGAATTCGTGTCATAGGGTTAATCATTAACAGTGTGCTAGGGAAATAACGCAAGTGCTGGACTTACTGGTACATATTCCTGGCCTGTTCATCTCTCTCAATGGTAAGTAATCTACAATACTATTTTGATATCAAGTGGAGTAGAAAACAATATTCATATGTATTTTTAAGAGAAAATATTAAAATACAGTTACTGTGGAGTTTGACTAAGGTAGCCTCATATATTAGAGTAGAATTGTGCTCCACAGAGTTTTTCAATGGTTGATTTTTCAGTAGATCACCAGCATTTTCTTTCAAGGTGCTTTTGTGTGGACTTGAAGTGTCAAACTTTTAGTTATAACCTGAGTTCGTTAACCCTTTGCACTACGTAGGGACTCCTTAACAGAAAATACAGGTTTAAAGAGAAACAAAACATCCTGCTTATCTGCATTCATTCTCTCTTCCTATCATTGTGGGTACTTTAGTGGAGACATTTTAGAAGCACACCTCATATAAGAAGGAGAGCAAGCTTTTGGATTCTCATTTTGACTAGAATATTGGAAAATCTGAATTTTGGGGGATTGGTGCAGAAGTTATCACCAAATATTTATAGAACAGCTGTTACTGTAAGTTTACACAGTTTCCATGTCTGGAGAAAATTTCTAGAAAGACAGTTACAAGTTTACTCTCTATAACCTACACATGTGCAAAATAATACAGACTCAGGGATATTCATACAGGTATTTATATGGACTCTGAAACTTGCCTTTGAGCGGAGAGTAGCTAAAGCAAATGGAAGAAATGACAAGATAAAAGAATTGAACTGAAGATTTCAAAGAGCAACTTGAGAAGACAAAGCCAATTACTATAATGAAATGTGCAAAGAACTAGAGTCAGAAAACCAGAGGGGAAGAACACACTCAGCATTTCTCAAGCTGAAAGAATTGAGGAAAAAATTTAAGCCTCGAGTTGCAATATTGAAAGATTCTAAGGGCAAAACATTGAATGATGCAGGGAACATCAAAAGAAGATGGAAGGAATACAGAGTCACTGTACCAAAAAGAACTGGTCGATCTTCATCCATTTCAGGAGGTGGCATATGATCTAGTACTGAAGGAGGAAGTCGAAGCTGCAATGAAGGAATTGGCGAAGAACAAGGCTTCGGGAATTGATGGAATACCCATTGAGATATTTCAACAAATGGATGCCGCACTGGAGGCACTCGCTCGGTTATGCCAAGAGATTCTGGAAGACAGCAACCTGGCCACTGATTGGAAGAGATACAGATTTGTACCCATTCCAAAGAAAGGGGATCCCAGAGATTGTGGAAATTATCAAACAATATCATTAATATCATATGCAAGTAAGATCTTACTGAAGATAATTCAAAAACAGTTGCAGAAGTATATTGACAGAGAACTTCCAGAGGTGCAAGCTGGATTCAGAAGAGGAAGTAGAACAAGGGATACCATAGCTGCTGTCAGATGGATCTTGGCTCAAGGCAAAGAATACCAGAAAGATGTTTACTTGTGTTTTATTGACTATGCAAAGGCATTTGATTGTGTGGATCATGACAAATTATGGATAACATTGAGAAGAATGGGAATTCCTGAACACTTGATTGTACTCATGAGGAACCTATACATTGACCAGGAGGCTGTTGTTCAAATGGAACAAAAGGACACTACATGGTTTAAAATCAAGAAGTGAGTGTGTCAGGGTTGTATCCTTACCCCATACTTATTCACTCTATATGCTTAGCAAATAATCTGGACTTTATGAAGAAAAACGTTGCACCAGGATTGAAGGAAGAATCATTAACAACCTATGATACATTGATGATACAACTTCACTTGCTGAAAGTGAGGATGAATTGAGGCACTTACTGATGAAGATTGGAAAACACAGTCTGCAGCATGGATTACATCTCAATATAAAGAAAACAAAATTCCTCACAACTGGACCAATAAGCAGAATCACCATAAATGGAGAGAAGATTGAGGTTGTCAAAGAATTCGCATTGCTTGGTTCGACAATCGATGTCAATGGAAGCAGCAGTCAGGACATTAGAAGATGTGTAGCACTGCGCAGATCAGCTGCAAAGGAACTCTTTCAAGTGCTGAGGAGCAAGGATGTCTCCTTGAGGACTAAAGTGTGCCTGACAGAAACCATGATATTTCCAATCGCCTCATATACATGTGAGAGCTGGACTATGAATAAGGAAGACCAAAGAAGAGTTGATGCTTTTGAGTTGTGGTGCTGATGAAGAATGCTGAAGGTACCATGGACTGCCAAAAGAACTAACAGATCTGTCCTGGAAGAAGTGCAGCCGAGATGCTCCTTGGTAGTGAGAATGGCCAGACTTTGTCTTGCCTACTTTGGTCATGATGTCAGAGGGGACCATTCCCTGGAGAAGGATGTCATGCTTGGTAAGGTGGAGGGTCGATGAAGAGGGGAAGGCCTTTGACAAGATGGATGGACATGGTGGCTATGACAATGGGCTCAAGTGTAGCAAGGATCATGGAACTGGTGTGGGATCATGCGATATTTCATTCTGCTGTGCATGAGGTTGCTATGAGTCAGAAACAGCACCTAATAACAACATTTATACGGATGACCACATACATCAACTGCCATGTTAGGATGTGTGTTTCTGTATGTATCAGATAATGTTGTTGTTGTTGTTACGTGCTGTTGAGTTGAACCCAACTCATAGAGACCCCTCCTTGGCTTTTTGAGGCAGTGTCTCTATGGAAGTAGATTGCCCAGCCAATAGTGAGGAAGCAAAGAACAGGGAAAATATATTTTTAAAATTTGTTGTTGTTGTTGTTATGTGTCATTGAGTCAGACCCGACCCATAGTGACCCCTCCTTGGGTTTCTGAGGCAGTATCACTAGGGAAGTAGATTGCCCCATCTTTCTTCCAAGGAGTGGCTGGTAGGTTTGAACCGCCAGCCTTCTGGTTAGCAGTCAAGTGCCTTAGGCACTATGCTACCAGAGATTTACAATTTAGAGAAAAAAAGTGGAGATATAGTAAAACAAGAAAAAAATGCATCAGTTCTGTGCCTATTTACAAAATAGTTTTGAAGTTTATAAAATTATATACAACACAAAAAATACAAAACAGGAGTGAGAAACTAACAAACAGATATAAATGAATAAGGAAAAGTATGATGAAGTCAGAAGTGAGGTGAATATGAAAAATGTCTACTATAAAGTTCTTTGTATGTTATTATAATTGAAAAATTTATTCCCATCCTTCTGGTAGGCAATGCAAAGAGGGATGCATTCCTCTATTGATCCATTTACTCACTCAACAAATATCTGAGCATTTCTTACATGTCAAGCACTGTCCTAAAGAAGGGGATAGAAAAGCAAACAAAACACAAAGATATCCTTGCTCTCCTGTAGCTTTCATTCCACTGGGAGAAGACATATAAGAAACAATGCAATTAAGTAAAATACAGAGTGTACTAGATTTGAAGAGTGCAATAGGAAAAAGTAAAGCAAAAATCCCCTGCCATCGAACGATTCCAACTCATAGTGACCTATAGAACAGAGTAGAACTCTCTCATAGGGTTTCCAAGGCTGTAAATCTTTACGAGAACAGACTGCCTCATTTTTCTCCTGTTGAGCAGCTGATGGGTTTGAATTTTTAACCTTCTGGTTAGCAGGCAAATGCTTTCAACCACTGCACCACCACAGCAAGGAAGAGAAAATGGCTCCGGAGATGGACATAGTTGCAATTTTAAATAGCCCTGATCATGGAAGAACTACTGTGTGAATGACAGGTGAGGGAAAACCTCAAGGATGAGAGGGTGCCAACCCTGTAGGTCTCTGAAAGAGATAAATCCAGGCCGGAGAAACAGCACTTGACAGTCTGCCAGTCACAGGTTTCTTGATACTGAAAGGAAAAGGAAATTTCTGAAGCTGAATGTGGTATGAATGAGTGAACAAACTCCTCAAGATTATGTCTTTCTTAAGTATAATAATGTGTTTCTTTGATCTTGGTCTTAGAGTGTTTCTTAATGTGGCCTCATGGGTTTAGCAATCAGAATAGTTCTAGAGTCAGCACAAGTGATGGGATTTAGGGAAAACAATTTCTAAATGTCTGTCTTAATCCAAGATAAAATTTAGCTCTCCTGAAAAATAAATTTTTAACCTTGTGTCAGAGAATCCACGTACTTAGATTTGTATATGTATGTAACAGTGTTCCTAGTTTTTGGCAGATTCTCAAAAGGGTCCATGACTGCAAAAGAATTAATAACTACAGTTCTAGATTAAAAGGACTTCCTGTAATCCTTCCAACCAAACCCAACCCACTGCCATTGACTTGATTCCAACTCATAGTGACACCCATTGGGTTTCCAAGGCTATAAATCTTTACAGGAGTGCATTGCCTCCTCTCCCTCCACAGAGAAGCTGGTGGGTTCGAACCAATAACCATCTGCTGAGCGCAAAATGCCTTACCTATTACTCCATCAGAGCTCCTTATACTCTTCAGGTAGCCTCTTTTTAATTTTCTTATTCCTTATTATTCATCATTTATCTAATTTAATTTTATTTTAAGGAGCTCTCGTGGCATAGTGCCTAAGTTATTTGACTGCTAACCAGAGGGTTGGCAGTTCAACACCAGCTACTCTGCAGAAGGACGACTGAGAGCAATCTTCTTCAGTAAGATTTCTATTCTATTTCTGCAGTAGTGGTTGGTGAGTTACACTTTGCAGTTGTAACTGTAGGACAGATTAATGCTTGAATAATTAACTCAGAAAGTATCAGAGAGAGGTAAAAGGTAATAATTAGTGAAAAAGAAAATGAGATGCATGAAAAAAATATAAAACACGAAATTCCATGTGTTGGAGCAAGAATGTGGAAGAGATTGCTGAAGTGGAGACAGATGTCTAGTGGTTGCTGGATGAGAAGGTTTTTGAGTAGAATAAAGGGAGAGAACCATGAAGAATGGGGAACAGCATTAGGCTGTAAGAGAAAGAGAATGTGTGTGTCCAGTGGCCACAGTAGCCTAATGTCTAAGGCGCTTGACTGCTAACCAGAGGCTGGTGGTTCAAACCCACCTTGGAAATCCACTTCTTGGAAGAAAGGTTGGGCAATCTATTTCCATAGTGATACTGCCTCGGAAACCCAAGGAGGGGTCACTATGAGTCGAGTCCGACTCAATGGTACATAGCAACAACAGTGGGCACAGATCACTTACAGGATATAACATAATAAACACAATTTTCTCAGGAAAGCCTTCTCATTTGTTTTTAAACCGAGCAATTTACATGAAAACTTTTGAAATAGCAAAGAACACTCTAATATTAAATATTTGTAGGATAAAGCTAAACAGAAACCTACTTTAATTTTCAGATTCACAAAAAACATATTCCTAAAGGATTTGAAATTGGCATTATTCTACTTTTAATGCACACAGTAGTTACACTGTGTATGAGCAGTATGACAATAAATGAGGGAAAAAGGTGGAAGGAAGTAAAAGAGGTTTCTGTAAAACAGAAAGAATGGAAGGAAGAACTAAGAAAACATTACTGATAGTCTACAAACTTAATAGTTCCGTCTCAGAGTTTGCACTACGTTTTTAGAAACTAACTTGGTCTTTATAAGTGGTTTATCATTAAATGTGCAACAGGAATGGGTTATAAACTTTGAACCATTTGGGTAAAATGAAAGAAATGAATTTTGGAGATTAGTCAAGAGATGCTTGAGTAGCGTGCCAGGAAGACTTTGTTGTTAGTTGCTGTTGAGTCAATTCCAACTCATGGTGACCCGTGTGTGCAGAGTACAACTACTCCATAGGGCTTCCAATGTTGTGACCTTTTGGAAGCAGATTACCAGGCCTGTCTTCCAAGGTCTATTTGAGTTTGAACCATCAAACTTTCAGCTACCAGTTGAGTTCTGAACTGTTTGTGGCACCTAGGGATTCCATCTCCGGTTCTCCTAATAAAATGGCCATTTAAAAGAGGACAGAGCCCTATCGCTCTGGGACTGTCTTCACAGCTTTCTGCTGCCTCTTACCCTGGACTCTCTCTTGCCTTCAGCCACAGAATGGAAAAAAAAAGAAAGAAAATCACCTTTGCAGCTGCCTTTCACCCTGAGATGTTGAGATTCCTCATGTTCTCATCCACCCTCACAATGTGTAGATATTAAGTCAAAACTCTTCTCTTTTCTCAGGGAGTCCTCTGCCTTCTAGGCATTACCAAACATATAATTAAGGAATGCTTTAAAGCTTGAGCAAGCTCGGTTTTGGTTTTTAACACACACCCCTTCCATTTGAAATGCAAAATGAAAATGCTAATGAGGCCTTCCTTGTCTATCACCACTTCTGAGAGATGCTAGATCACAAAAATCTGCAGATTATCTATCTCTTCACATAGTTACAACGCTGGATGTTCTTTCTAGCCCTATCATAATTGTACTCATTAATTACAGGCAAATATTTCCAAGATAAAAGTAGAGTCTTTATTTCTACAGTGGGGTAGCAGCAATTGTGCAAATGCTGTGATTTGTTTATAGGATAAGCAGATGGAATGACAAAATTATTCTTTGAGGGTATTTCCTACCTCCAACTGTAATTTAATCCTTTCCTCTAAAGGTGAACCTTTTTCTTGGAAGTATGATCTGAGAGCCAGAAGAAGTGTTGTTTCATGGAATGAGCCCCTTAAGGTAGCGAATTTCCCAAAGAGATAGATTGTTTTGCATTTCCAGTTCCTGCTGTCTCAACACATCCACCAGGATATCCACTGGGAATTTTAAACACTGTGTGCCCCAACCAAAGGACCTTCTCTCCCAAGCCACCACTCTTTTCTGCTATCTATTTTGTCAACTTTCTAACTAATCAGGATACAATTTCAGTATTAATCTCAGACTTTCTATTTCTCCCATTTACAATCAGTAACCATGGTTTCTTTCTCACGCACAATATTTTTTAGGTGTATGCTCTTCTTCAACAATGCCACTGCTTTAGTTTAGGTCTTCATCTTTCCTGACTTTGGATTTTACAGCTGATCTCCCAGTTAACTCTCACCTTGCCCCCAGTGAACCTTAATAAAGTGCAAATAAATCTTTGATTGATAACCTGCACTGATATTCCTCCCTCCAGGAGATGGAGCTTAATTCCCTTGCTCCCAGCCCTTGACTGGATATAGTGATTCACTCCAAAGAGAAGAATATGGATATGGAAACATGGTAACTTTACAGTGGAGTGATCTGACAGACAGTCTTTTCCAAGAGGCCACCATTAATATCACCAGTAATTCGTTATGCTGGCATCATGTACCCCTCGATAAGATGTGATGAGACATGCATTTCACCTCTGTGGTATTCATCCCTCAAACCAATAATACAGGTGTAAATATGAGAAAACATAAGAGAAATTAATATATATTGAGGATGTTCTACAAAATCCTGACCAGTATTCTTCAATACTCTCGAGGCCATGTAAATAAGGAAAGACTGAGAAATTGTTACAGACCAGAAGAGGTGTTGTTGCTGTTGCCAGTTGTCATTGAGTTGGCACCGACTCATAGCAACCCTAAGTACAACAGAAGGAAACACTGCCCTGACCTGAACCATCCTCACAATCCTTGCTATGCTTGAGACCATCAATGCAGCCACTGTGTCAATCTGTCTCGTTAAGGGTCTTCCTTTTTTTTTTTTTTTTTG
>NW_006921653.1:8305614-8330122 GCF_000298275.1 Orycteropus afer afer
GCACCTTAGTCTTCAAAGTGACATCTTTGCTTCTTAAAGAGGTCCTTTAAGGCCTCTTTAAAGAGGTCTTTCGCACCAGATTTGCCCAGTGTAATAAGACATCTGATTTCTTGACTGCTGCTTCCATGGTTAAGGAGATTAAGGAGCTTGAAGATGAAAAGCATTATGGTATACTGATTAGATCCTGGAACAGAAAAGAAAAGACTTTAGTGGGAAAACTGCCGAAATCTAAAACAATCTGGAATTTTGTTAATAGTGATTTACCAATGTTAATTTCTTGTTCTTGACAAATGTAACATGATTATTATATAAGATGTTAACATTAGGGAAAATTGGTTGAAGAGTATACTAACTTGGCAACTTTTCTGTAAGTTCAAAATTATTCCAAAATAATAACATTTATTTTTTAAAACAAACCTTAATTGGTTCTTGATCTCCAAGAATAGGTGTATATAAGGACTAGTGAGGGAACTTTTTCAGAATACATATTTCAGGGTGATATCCATAGAGATACTGATTCTATAGATATGGATTGAAGATCAGGGAGTTGCCTTTATGAGAAGCTTTCTAAAAGTTTCTGATATGCTTCCATGATAAGGAATCATTGGCCAACATTATTAAACTCAAATTCTTAACATTGTAATTAAGGTCCACCATGTTAGATCCTTTTCAAACTTCTTGTCTGTTGCTAACTGCTGTTGTTAGCTGTCATGGAGTCCAGGCTCCTGGCAACCCCATGCAGAATGGAAGGGCATGTTCTGGTCCTGCTCCATTCCTCTGATTGTTTGCAGATAGCACAGTTGTGATATATAGGGTTTTCTCTGGCAAATTTAAAAAAATACATCAATAGGCCTTTCTTCCTAGTCTTTCTTAGTCTGTAAGCTCCAATGATACTTGTTCAGCATTATGTTGTTATTACTGCAACTCATGGTGACCCTATATACCAGAGCAGAACTATCACAGAGAGTTTTCTAGGCTATAATCTTTATGGGAACAAATCAACAGGTCTTTCTCCTTTAGAGCCATTGGTAGGTTCAAACTATCAAATTTTGGTTAGCAGTGATGAGTGCTTAACTGTTGTGCCACCAGGGCTACTTATTTATCATTATAGTAAGACGCAATACAACACAGACAGAGGGGTGGTGCCTGCACAGACAGTGTATTTACTGGGAGTTAAACTAGGTCTGCCAAATGGAAGGGAGACTTCTACCACTGAACCACCACTTCCCTTACCCCCACCCTGCCTGCTATTCTTTTTCCAACTCTTAATGATTTCTTTAAAAACAAAAACAAACTTCTATCCTCTCTCTGTATGTACTCTGTCTCTCTGCATAAGTATTTTGCCTCATTTCTATAACTTTATTCATGGACTCTGAACTTTGCAAGCATATACGTTTAAATTTAGTTAGTATTTGCAGTTTTCCCTGATTCGTTTTTAGCTATAGCCCATCATATGAGATAGGAGAAAGAATAAAATGCTATCATGCTATACACCAGAATTTCTTAACCTTGACCTATTGACAGTTTGGATCAGGTGACTCTCTGTTGTGGGGAGGTATTCTTTACATTATAGAATATTTAGCAGCATCCCTGGCCTCTACCTACTAGTTGCTAGTAGCATCCCCCAGTCATGGTTATCAAAATTGTTTCAGGCCTTTCCAAACGCTTCCTTGAAGACATGAAAAATGGCCAATGCCATGCTTCTTTACAAAAAGACTGGATATTTTTGCTGGTAATAGGTTCTCAATAAATTACATAGAATAAATACAACAAATAAACTTGCATTGTCATTCCTGAACAACTCTGGTCTATTCAATGAGGAGAGCACCTGTTTAAAACTATTCTGGGTGATAAATCACAGAAGGTTGCATTAATCAAGACAGCCTAAAGCTGATAAGTGCAATTATGGGTTTGTCACCCTAGGGAAATATCTTGATCAAGGCTCCTCAGACCCCACTATAAACACCCCTGCAAAGCTCAAATTCTTGCCCAAAGACTGCTGTACCTAATTTGGGGACTTAGCACATCTTATCCTTAGGGTATCAGAGGCCTTCTGGCAGGGCCTTGTCCAATATCTGCACTAATGAAACCTTGTTCTGGTGAGATCTATTAAGGGTACAATGATGGAGTACCTATACCACTAGTTTTCCCACAACACAAATGAAAAAAAAACTCGATTCCTGTCCTTTCCTATTTCCATGTATAGGAATTTTACATGTACAAGTGGGTGGAAATTAGCTGTATGTCACCATCCAGAGAGACTCCTATATTGGCCTCAGTTCATTTTGTAAATATTATAGAATAGTATTTTTTTTGAGGTAATAACATCATCAATGATAAAATATGAACAAGCATATTTAAGACAAAATGTGAAGAATTAAACAGTCACTGTTTATCATTTTTAAGTAATTCATTTTTCATTGATATATTAGCTGTGATGTTGCTGTCATAAGATATTCTTATTTTTCCTTTATCAACAAAATTAGGGAAATCCATTTGGGTACTGAAATATCCAGAGCTCCTAAATTCTGGTATCAATGTAATTTCAGCTGAAGAGCTATGCTAGACCCCTCTTCCAGCAAAGTTTACTCTAACACTACACTGCATCATGTTCACCTTCTGCTATAAAACCATATATCACTGCTTGTCAGCCATTTTTATCTTACCATTATAGATCGCATTGGTACTGTAGCTTGGTAATATTGATGAATACTTTATGTTTTTATGCAGTGTCATCCTGTCACCCCCAATAGCTGATGAAATGCCTATGGAACACTCTTGTGTTGTCACTTATTCCATGTTAATTTCAGTTTATGGTTTAAAAGGGATAAAGTTAGCAAGAAAATTGGCACTGCCCACACTTTTTGGTTAAAATGTGATCTGCAAGATATGAAGTTTCCAGAAAGAGGTTTTGGTGTGGATGTGAATTCAGTGTACAACAGAAGTTAAAATTTCAATTCAATGGTAAAATATAGTTTATTTAGTACATAACGTCAGCAACTAGTTGTCCATTTAGAAAAGAAAATATTCTCTATCATACACTGTTTCTAAAAAAATTCCCAGATTAAATTTAAGACCTAACTGTAAGAAATAAGAAAAAAATAATCTTAAAGGACTATCAAAGTGATAATATTCACCATATAGAAGCAGGGGAAACATTTTTTTGAAAATGAAGGTAGAAGACACAGGATTTTAAAAAGAAAAGATGAACATATTTGAAAAAAAATTTAAATTTTGCCAGACCCTTAAAATGTAGTTAATAGATAAATGATAAAGCCAATTAGTTCTGACTCATGACAACTCCATGAGTATCAGAGTAGATCTGCTCTCAATAGCGGATTTTTGGTTAGTAGATCACCAGAGCTTTCTTCTGAGGAATTTCAAAGTGGACTAGAATAGCCAATCTTTTGGTCAGCAGCTGAGCTCTTTAACCATTTGCACCAGATACATGACAGGCTGCTGTTTGAAAAAAAAAAAAAAAAAGACAACATATCTTTGTATAACCTATAAAGGGTTATATCTAATCTATATTAAAAAAAAAAGATTTATAAAACAAGAAAATAACCAATTCCATAGAGAATAAGCAAAGATTAAATTCCTCTGGTCAAAAAACTGTGTAAAGATGTCCAAACACACTAGTAGTGATGCACATGCAAATTAATGTAATAGTGAGATATCATTTATTCCCATCAACCTGGCAAAATTTAAAAAGAAAAATTGCTACCAGGGAAGCCAAAGATTGGGTATTTCATACACTGAAATGGTAATGTGGCCAGTTATGGCCTTTGTGGAAACAAGCTGACAACATGTATGAAAATTAACATTCCATATACCCTCTCCCAGCAATCCTATTCCCGAGAATCACTTTCATAGAAATAAAAAACATTAACAATTAAGAATATACATATATGGATGTTTATTACAGCATTAGTAAGTATTATGAAATCAAAATTAATGAATCAACTGAGGTGGAGGGGTTAGCCTTAGGTATTTTTGAGTGAGAAGAGCTGGTTGGATCTAATTTTTGTAAAACAAGGATATACTTTCCTATATTTGTAGGTATTATATGTAAAGGTAGGTATGAACTTTCATATATTGTTCATTTTCATATAATTATATGGTCAGAGAAAAAAATTAAAGTTTTCCACTACATTGTTAACATGGGACATTATTCCCTGGGGAGAATATGAGAAGTAAAAGAGGGAGAGAGGCGTGTTTGGGGGAAAAACAAAAAGAAGAGCCATGCCAAAAGCACACGTATGTGTTTGGACTCCATTTGTAGACTAGGCAATCTACTTCCCTACAGATACTGCCTTGAAAACCCAAGAAAGGGTTGCTATGAGTCAGAACTGACTTGAAGGCAGTGAGTTTTTTATTTTTCTGGTTTGTAACATTATATACATGTGTATGTATGCATAATTTATATATATATATTAATATGAATATATGAAATACAATGAATTTGGTCATTCTGTAAAATATCTCAGTCATGTCTTCATATATCACCAGTGATATCAATAACTGATTACCCTGGGCTTATTAACCCACTGTTCTTCTGAATGTAAATAACTGAATGGTAAAAGATTAGCCTAATTATTTTCATTCTTTTTTTTCCCCTCTTGTATGAAAGGAGAGACACCTTGTATAGAAATACCCTGGAGACAGCATGATATAATGGAAATAAAGTGGGCTTTGAAGTCAGACTTACTAGGGCTCAAAACCTAGCCTAGTCACTGATTAGTTTATGACAAATTACATAATATTTCCTGCCTCCAGTTTATTCATCTCTAAAATGGGGAGAAGGAAAGCTATGGGTAATTCTGCAGACTGAATTACATAACATGTGTGAGAGTGCCCAGCAAGGGGCAGGAGGCAGTAGGTTACCTGAAAAATAAATCAACATAAACTAGAGATTTGGATAGGTTGGGAGCCAGAAAAATCATGGAGTGCTGAATTTATTGGTCATTTTTGATGTGGAAGCCATTTGAAAAGTGATTATGCACAATTAGTTTCCTTCATTCCTTGTAACACTAAGGTGCAATAAATAATCTTGGAATTGTCTGCACGAGATTCACTTTTGCACAGTAGGATCTCTCCTTGCCTTGGCTGACTTGCTCAGTCTGTTTGAGTTGTTTTTATATATTGTACAGATGGATCATGCTTTCAGATACACTAAGTTGTCCTCTACAAAAGAAGAATTTATGAAGTCCTGTGGTTTTCATTTCATGAAAAGTGGATGTAATTTTTTTAGGTCATTCAGCTAAGATTATAGGTGCTTTTCCCTAATAGAATTTTCTTCTTATGTATTGGCCTCATTTTTAAGAAAATAGGTTTACTTATACACTAAATCCATCCAGACAAACTAGAGGTCTGGCTAGGTAGGAGCCAGATAAATAAGAGAGCACTGAATTTAGCAGATTTTTTTTTTTTTTTTATGTATAGAAAATTCTATGGAACATGATTATGCACAATTCACTTTTGAAAGAAAACTTTCACATTGAATTAAGCTGTGAACTATCAAAATTGATATTTGGGGATAATTAAAAATATTATTAAGAAGTTTAACTTTTCTACAACGAAAATGTAGTGGAATCTTTATGTAATGGCTTATTTGATTATGATTTTAATTTATTCTGATTGAATGATTTTGCTTTAATTCATAAATCTAGAAGCCTTTCTGATATTCACATTTTCCACTTACAAAAGGGGATCCACTTGTGAATCCTTTAGAGGAATTTTAATAGTGATCTAGCATTTTTTAAATTAGTCAGTCCATTGTTAATCATCAATTGGTCCAATCCTTTCTACTCTTGATTGTAATTTTCCCCCTCTGGGCCCCCATCAAGAAAAGTTGTTTCTCCTAACTGTTCTGTACCTAACTTAGTTTTGAAAATCTTAAACATTTCTTATAGAGCAACTCTTACTGAACCAATGTAAAACCTAAAACAAATATCTTCTATCAAAAATAACTTGTGAAATCAATCTTTCGTTATTTTCCTCCAGTCATTGTATCCTTTTTGGTAAAAATATTGTCTCCTCGGAATGGTTCTATGTGGATAGGCAGGCTGAAAAGTTCAGATTGCTACCACAGGCCAAGATTGCATTTCTTGCTGTATATGCTTGTTTCTTTCTTCATCTCAAGCCCCTGAGAGGTGCTTTGATTCTTCCAAATGGCTCCCAGGTTGGCTTTTAAAAAGTTGCTCTAAAATTAAAATTTCAGAATAGGATTCATGTGTTATTCTATCTTTTTTTACACTTGTGTGAATTCCTTTATATAATGTTTTCACCTTAGAAAACTAATACTTCCTTGTAATTAGCTAAACATATGCTACAAAGATGTGATTAAAAATGCCAATTATCACACACACACACCTTTTTCACTCCATTCTCCTAAAGAAAGCAAATGTACTTGTCTATTTTCTTCCACAAAAATATTTGAGCACATTAATTCCAAAAAATAAAAAGTAGTTTTGATTAGTTGTTTTATTGGCAGAATAATAGCATGATGTGCATATTGCTTTGCTACTTGATTTTACTTTCATTCAATGAATATATGATGAATAACCCTAAATATCAGTAAATATTTATTTATATATTTTCTCTTTTGATATAGAGTCGTGTTTTGGTTACCTAGTGCCATTCTAAGAAAAGAAATCAGAAATGGGTGACTTTAACAAACAAGAGTTTATTCTTTTACCGTTTGGGAGGCCAGAAGTCCAAGTTCAAAGTGCCAGCTCTAGGGTATGAGTAAAAGCCCCTCCACCTTGGGCTTCAGCTCTGCCTCTTGCTCCCGGACTGCTGAAACTGGAGGCTTTTTCTTAATTGCGGCAGCTGCTGACTGCTGAGGCTGGCAAACCCAAGGCCCAGTCCCAAGATTATCAAACAACATGGCAGGTCACTAGTTTTAACTCCAGAAAAAGTCCCAAAATCGGCAGGGTGTGGCAGGCTGCTGAATGAAGACTCAGCTACATGCAGGGTCTAAGTGTGCCAAAAAGCTGCGGAGACCTTTCTCAAAGCTTTTTATATCTTGGAAGCAGACCATATCCCTAAGAATCAGCTGCTTCAGTAGATTCCACAATGGAGTTAATTAGCAGTCTCATCATGGGGAATAACTACAAACATCCAGCTGCTCAGCCACTCAAAACCAGGCCCAGCCAAGCTGACATATAATCTCAACTACCACAAGTCATAAACACTTATTTATAGAAATTGAAGCAAATAATATGACCCAGGTTCATTTTAGTTTTAGGAATTATTTTTCTGTTTTGTTCAGATGAATGTTCCTTAACTTAGAAAGTAACCTAATACATCCTTCACCCTTGTTCTTTAGCCAATTCCATCCACGGAGAGTGTGGATCCCACATTCAGAGAATGATAGAAGGTGAAAATACTGAATATTGGAAAAATCATGCCAAAGATTCCTCATTGTTTTTAACAATACATTATTGACTGGATTCCCAATCAATATTAAATGCTAGATAGTATTTAAATCACTATCAAGAAATGGGAACATCTCCCCCAGGTTTTAATATGACTGACCTGTTATTCTTTACATCTTACAGGATCTTGATGAAAATCTTAGAAGTGAAACCTGAGTGAGTGCTTTTAAGATATCAAGAAAATCTGATAGTTGAATCCCCATATACTTCTCAAACTGCTTGACATGGAAGCCAAGGTCTATCATTTTTCCTTGAGGAATGCAATGCTTGTGAATTATACATAAAGTCAGCTCAGATCAGTGATAGGCTGACCTATGGGAATACAGATCCTAAGAAAATCATTCATCCCACAAAATATTTGTATTTTCTATTGGTATTTAAAACATTTTTTTTTCCCCTCCAGGTTCCTGTCCCATTTTCACATACACTAAATGAAGGCATCTGCAATTGTGGTAGGAGCTCTAGTGACATAGTGCCTAAGGCATCTGACTGCTAACCAGAAGGCTGGTGGTTCAAATCCACCAGCCACTCCTTAGAAGGAAGATTGGGCAATCTGCCTCGGAATTGGGTGATACTGCCTCGGAAACCCAAGGAGAGGTTGCTATATGGGTCAGATCCGATCGATGGAAGTGAGTTTGGTTTTTTGGTGCAATTGTGGTGGAGGCTGTGACATGCTGCTCAAACATCCCTTTGGGACTTAGCACCCCAGTTGCTAAAAGTGACAGTTCTCTTCATGAATTGTGTCAGCTGAAGACAGCCACCTTGCCTGTGATCCAGCGTTTGTGGGTTTAAAGACCTAGCTCACTTACCTTAACTCAGGGCTGCATTGAAGGGCCATCTGGTCTTCACATCTTGCTTAGGGTCGGCTGAAGCTTCCAGTGAATCTGCATTATACCTCGGATTTCTCTTTGCCTCTTCCTACTTCCTTCCTGACTTCCCACCTGAAAATAAGCATAAACTGAATTCATCTTTTCCTCATACCTTATTTTTTTCTTTTTCTTTTAATGTAAGCATCATTTATCTAGGCTTAAAATCTCTTAATCATTTTCAAGATTTTCTTTTCCTTAACCCTTTATGTCAGGTTTGTTTATTTTCATTTATCTTTCACAATCCCTTGACATTTACATACTCCCTTTATTTTTCCCCACTTCTGATTTTTATTGTTACACCTGACCCATATAATATCTGGTTACCCTATCTCTAATTCTGTCCTTCCTAATTATTTTGCACTCCAAAGTCAAGTATTCTTCCTAAACAAATTTCTAGTTATGTAATATTATATCCCATATCAAGACTTTCAAGCACTCTGAGTGGCCATATAGTGCAGTTCACCAATATTTCCACTTTTCTTGTCTCTGTGCACACTGTCAGATTGCCCTTCTTGACTTTCTTAAAATTAGACACATCCAGGAAACTTGCTTTGGCCAATGTAATGTGGGTGGAATAGATGTCACTTCCAGGTGGAAGCCTGTAAAAGCGTGTGCATAGGTTCCTTGATGGTGACTTTTTTTTTTTTTTTTAACATTGTGTTGTGATTTTGCAGAACAGCAAATTGGGTTCTCATCTAACAATTTCTATACATAATATTCAGTGGCATTGATTATACTTTTCACAAAGTGTCAAGATTCTCATTATTTCCATTCTGGTTATTCTGTTTCCATTAATCTAACTTCCTTGTCCTCCCTTATCTTCTCATTTTTAGTCTAAGGTAATTGTTGACTGTTAGGTTTTATTTAGATGATTGTTTAGAGAAGTACAGTACTCATGGGTAATATTATTTATTTTATGAGCCACCCTGTCTTTTAGCTGATAGGTAACCTCCAGAAGTATTTTGAGTTCCAAGTTTAAAGGGTATTCTAGGATAATAGTCTTAGGATTTCCTTTAGTTTCTCCCAATTCCAGTCCAGTAAGTCTGACCATTATATTTTTAGGAATTTGAGGTATTTTCCTACATTTTTTCCCATTCTGTCTGGTACCATCTGTTGTGTTCCCAGTTGTAATGGTCTGTAGTGGTATCAAGGCACCTTCTATTTCTGGTCTCAAGGTAGGTGAGGCTGTGGTTCCTTCATGGTGACATTTTAGATGGTGAAGGACTGTCAGTCTGCATTCCTGGATGAGGACATCATGAAGCTGAATCTTCACTAACCTGAGATAGATAGCCAAAGATAAGAAAAACTTATTCTTTTGTTTTAAGTTACTAAGATTATTTTTAAACCTCAGCTTAATTTAGCCTACCCAGTATGATAACAGGTTGCTAATTGGCAACCATGGTAAAATTGAGTATCTTGAGAATTGCATTCAAAATCTCCCTCTACCTGGTCCTATCCAAATTTTCCAAGTGTATTTCCAACTCTTGTTTAAATGATTCCAGCTTTAGCTAACTGATCTCCTTGTAGTTTCTTTCTTATAACTTTTTCCAGGTCTCTTTTGATCACTTTGCTCTATTGCAAGAAATCCCCACACCATTTCCTTTTCCATTTAAATTATTTGCTGTTGTTGTTGCTACGTGCCATTGAGTCATCTCTAACCCTATCCACAACAGAACGAAACACTGCCTGGTCCTGTGCCAGCCTCACAATCCTTGCTATACCGGAGCCCATTGTTGCAGCCACTGTGTCAATCCATCTTGTTGATGGCCTTGCCTTTTTCGTTGACCCTCCACTTTACCAAACATGATATCCTTCTCCAGGGAATAGTTCCTCCTGACAACATGACCGAAGTAGGTGAGACAAAGTCTGGCCATTCTTGCTTCCAAGGAGCATTCCAACTACAGTTCTTCCAGGATAGATCTGTGAGTCCTTTTTGCAGACCATGGTACTCTTAAAATTCTTCTCCAACACCACAATTCAAAAGCATTAACTATTATTTGGTCTTTCTTATTCATTCTCCAGCTGTCACATGTATAAGAGGTGATTGAAAAATACCATGGCTTGGGTTAGGCACAGCTTAGTCTTCAAGGAGACATCTTTGCTTTTCATCACTTGAAAGAGGTTTTTTGTAGCAGATTTGCCCAATGCAATACATCATCTGATGTCCTGACTGCTGCTTAATTATTTGAAATCATGTGATGTCATGTGAACTATCAATGTTAATGAATGCCTGCTCCAAGTGAAGAAAAAAAAATTATGTTTCACTCTGCCCCCAAACCAAACCCAAACCACTGCCATTGAGTTAATTTTGACTCATGTTGTTGTTATATGCCATCCGGTCAGCCCCGACTCATAGTGACCCCTCCTTGGATTTCCAAGGCGGTATCCCTACAGAACTAGGATTGCCCAACCTTCCTTCTGAGGATCATGGCAACCCTAAAAGACAGAGTAGAACTGCCCATAGGGTTTCTAAAGCTATAAATCTTTATGGAAGCAGACTGCCTCATCTTTCTCCCATGGAGCGGCTTGTGGGTTCAAACTGCAGAACTTTTGGTTTGTAGCCGAATGATTTAACACTGTACCACCAGAGCTCTTTACTCTGCCCATCTTCCTCAGAAGAACATTATTGCTATTTTGTGAAATAGTGTCAGAAGTATGTGAATCATTACATCACTATTAACTAGGAAATTATATGCACATTCTTCCATCTCAAAATATCTCACTAGTCAGTGAATGACCCCCATATAAAGACATCATATCAATAATACTTTGTTAAATGACATGCAATTACTGTCATACATGTGGTACACTTAATATTCACACAGAAAACTCATATACTGTGTATTTAATACTATTGGTGCTCTTAATAATAAGGCAAAGAACCTACATCTTTCTTAATGATTTACATTAGGCAGCAAATTATATTTCTTTAGAATAGCATTTTTTTTTTCTGTCTTACCTTATCTTTCATTTCCATTATGATTTTTCTTTTTCCTAATCTTTGTGTTTTGGTTACCTACTGCCACTCTGACAGAAATATACCACAAATGGGATGTCTTAATAGACAGGAGTTTATTCTCTTACAGTTCGGGAGGCTAGAAATCTGAGTTCCAAGTGCCAGGCTCTAGGGGCTGTGTGAAAGTCCCTCGACCTTGGGCTACAGCTCTGCCTCTTGCTCGCGGCCCACTGAAGCTAGCGGCATCTCTTATGAGTGAAGAGATAGATGCCTGAGTGGCAGCTACTAGCTGCTGAGGCTAGCAACCCCAAGGTCAACAAATAAAATGGCACAGTCTCAATGTTACCAAACCACATGGATCAGTAGCAGAACTTGGATTCAAACCCAAGTCTGTTTAAAGACTTGTTTTAAAGTCCATATTCTTTTCCCCATGCTTTATTAATATAATGCCAACTTTCTTTTGTTTATACTTCAAGATGAAATGTCTAAAATAAGTGAATCTAGAGCTCAACATAGGCTCACTCCTTTAAGATTTCTCTCATATTATTAAATATTTTCAATGAGTTCTGGTGGGGTAGTGGTTAAGGCATTTGGCTGCTAACCAGAAGGTTGGTGGTTTGAACTACCAGTTGCTCTGTGGAAGAAAGATGAGGCAGTCTTCTTCCATAAAGATTTATAGCCTTGGAAACCCAGTGAGCATTGCTATGAGTCGGCATTTACTTGATAGCAGTGAATTTGGTTTATTTTTGAGAGTTTTTGCTATAGATAATGGTTAATAATTTAACTTAAATGTTAGGGACATATAGGAATAAAAATATTTTTATTCATCCTTATAGAGCAAGGGCCCTCTTCATTGGATGTAAATAATGGGATCATGATTCAATTCAATGTACAAAAATATAGGTAAACTTGAAAAGGGAAGCAATACAAGTTTAGTAAATGCTTTTAGAAAGAAAGTATTAATGTTCAACTTTTAGCTTTAGTTTTCTGAAATTTTCCATTTCCTTATCTTTTAATTTTATGGGCCATTTTCTGTTTGGTTGTAATCTTATAAATGAGAATAACATAAATTTAAATATTTTAAAATTCTATCTGCAAATATTAGATTTTTAATGGTTAGGTTTAACCCATTCACATTTATTGTGCTTCCCTATGTATATATAAATATTTATTCCATATTACTTTGTATTTTCTGGTTATTATCCCTCCTTCCTTCTCCCACTCCCCCTTTTTTTCCTTACCTTTTGGATTGAAGTTTTATTTTTTTCATAATTATTCCTCTATAGTTTTGTAAATTACACTAGCTGAGGTTATTAGTTGCAAGCTACAGAAACAAACTCTAGCTCTTCTAAGCAGAAGAGTCATTAATGACAAAAACATATTTAGTACTTCCTAAAAGTGTTGAGAAGGCTAACAAATAAATGTGGGGGACAGAGCAGATGAAAGGATGTTGGACAACTGAAACTATAGCTAAACCATCTCCAATGTACATTTCTTTTGGAACATTACTATGCATGGGGTTGCCATGAGTTGGTCAACTTGGCAGCAACCACATTTGTTGAGCCACCTTATCTAAGCAACTGATACTACAGTTTGCATCATCTTAGTCAATAAACCTCAATACTGAATGCTGCTATTTCTGTATCTGTCATTGCTGCTGTGGAAAATGGATCTAGCTCTTGTCCTCTGTGCTTCTCTGTGTTTCTTTCTACGGCTTCAGAGGCCTGGGTAGGATTATATGCCTAGGTTTTGTGTCTGAGCTATGGCAGTTTGAGGGCTTGAAAAAGCAGTAATCTGACAATTTAAACTTTTGTGAGAGGAGAATTGCTTGTCCTCCACCAAGAAACATATCGCAGGAATCCCTCACATTGTGAGAAAGGGTGTTAGTGGATAGGTAACAAGAGTAAAAACAAAGGTATATGGATGCCACTGAATTATGCATTCTATTTATAATTTTTGTTATGTTTCACAAGGTTTTAAAATCTTACCTCAAAATCATACTTTTTCTTCAACTTTTTATTGTTATTTGGGTGAAATTTTATGAAGCAGATTTAGTTTATATTCAACTGTGCATATACATAATGTTTCCTGACACTGATTACAATCCTTGCAATGTAATAGCTCTCCTCCTACTTCTTCCTATGGTTACCCTTCCCCTGTGTCCTTCTTGCCAATGAATTCTTGCCTCCCTACCCTTCTTCTTGTGCAAATGCTGCTCTTCTGATCTCCCTCAGCTGATTGTTCTAAGGAGTGCATTGTTCTGGTGTAGTTGTTCTGCTTGTAGGCCTGTTCACTGTTTGGCTGACAGTTAATGGAAGTGGGTCTAATTCCAGGCCCAAACGGTGACTAAGAGCAATAGTCAGGTATTTCACCAGTCTCTATCTAACCAATATTCCTGGTGGTTTTTATGTTTTTGAATTTTGATCCACACTTTTTTCTGCCCCCTCTCTACCCAGGATCTTTAATTATGATCCCCTTTCAAGTGGTTGGCAGTGGCAGCCAGACACCATCTAGTTATTCTGGTCTGAGATTCCTACGGAAAATGATGCTTTTTCTAATACAAGTTAAAATTAATCCATATCTGTATATTCCTCTCCCAAGATAAGAAATATTTTATTTCCTGTCACTCGCTTTCCTTTCTCCACCCTTGCCAGCTGAGTCTCCACATTTTATTTTCTGGAACTTTAGTAAGTGTTTCATAAGTACTATTACTGTTATTATTATTTATTGTAGTATTTCTATCATCAATACTTATTGAGATGTCATAGAGCAGGCTGGTTAAGGGCAAAGGTTCTGGAGCCAATCTACATTGATTCATACCCAATTTTCACCAGTTACTAAATGTGTGACCTAGAAAAAGTTGTTTGACCCCTCTGTATTTCAGTTTCCATATCTGTAAAATGGGGATCATAATAGTAATGCCTATTTCTTAGAGTGGTATAATGATTAAATGAGTCAAGTCATTTAAAGTGCTTAATAAATTGTTTAAACATGGTTAAGTACTCAATAGATGTTTACTACTAATACTTTCATGTACTGAGTTCTTTGACCAGAATCCCTTTTTGCATCCTACTTCTTTCTCCTGGGTTCATGTGTTCTTTGTAGATTAATTGCTTTTTAGCTTAGTTTTTTCTTTCTTTTTTCACTTCATCCAGCCATACTTAGTCTTGCAATGCCTGAGTCTCTGTACTTCTGAAAGTTTTGTATTTTGTCCTTACTCTTGAATGATGGTCTATGGGAAGTAGTGAGCTTTAGGTACAGATTTAACTCTCCTTCAATACTTTCAAAAATATTTTACCAATCTCTTCCATTGTCCAATGTTTCTTATGAAGTATCTTATAACTCTTATTGTTATCTTTCTTATGTTGTCAGTTCTTTTTCTTTCCTAAGTAATGTCTTTCTCCTTTTTCCTTGATATTCTGAAGTTTCACTAATGCATCTGATGTGGATATTTTTAACTTGCTTGGTGTTCAGAGGAAATTTTTAGCTGAGAACTCCTGTTATTTTGAATGGGTGACAGTTCAAAATTATAGTGTGAAATTTTATTTCCATTAATCACTGGGTTTCCCCATCAGTAATACTGAGTGTAGTAGAGGTGTGCTCAGTGGCCAAAAGTGAAATTATGTTCATAAATGGAGGCATCATTGTTAATTTATCTGGGATCATTGTCATAAACATGGAAAATATTTTAACTCTTTTTACAGAGGACTATCCTAGAATGGATTTCTTTAAGTTTATATTTTGACACATGTCCATCACTTCAAGTATGTAGCATTTAGAAAGCAGCTACAAAAACTTAAGAAAAATGTAATTAAGTCCGTGTGACTCTATTGTTCTATGGATGAGAATTTAATATCTGACTAAAATATTACCACAAATCCACATGGAAAATATGAGGGTTTAGTTGCTCACTGAATGGCAAAAATGATACTAGATTTCTACTTAACACTATATGCAAAGGTGACCTTCAGGTAGATTAATGATTGATGTGAAATGTAAAATTTTAAAGCAAATATAACACAATGTAGGAAAATTTCTATGTGATCTATAGGGGAAAAGAAATTCTTTAACAAAACTCCCAAAGCATAAACCTAAAGGTAAAAATAGATTACTTTGATCATGTCAAAATAAAGATTTTTCTGTTTCACCAAAGAACATCAAGGACAGAAATTATAGATTTGAAAAGATAAAACTAACAAAGATGAATAGCAAGTACATAGGAATAAATCTTAAAAAGAATTTGAGATCTCTATGATAAAATTATAATTATTAAAACAAGACTGAAATAAACTGGAAAAAAGTCATCCTCATATATCTTCATATTTTAGAAATGTCAATTTTTCCCTAAGTTAATATATGGGTGTTCTGGTGACATAGTGACTAAGGAATTTGACTGCTAACCAGAAGGCTGGCAGTTCAAACCCACCAGCCACTCCTCGGAAGGAAGATGGGGCAATCTACTGCTATAATTTAAGGCAAATCATATTGAAATCTGAAGATGGTTTTTCATGGAAATTAATACTACAATTATAGAATTTATATGGAAGATAAAATAGCAAGAATTGCTAGAAGAATTCTGAGAAAGCATACATGGAGGAAGGATTTGCCATTTTAACTAAAAGGGATTATTATCTGGATAGAGTGGGAGGAAAAATGTGGAACAAAATCCAAAAACTCAGTAATGACCAGAATTACTGATTAGAGGAAGTCTAATGAGACCCCCAACACTATGGCCCTGGAATACATTCTGCACCTGGAATAAAACTCACCTCCAGGGGCCAGCTCGCAGCCCAATACTTAACAAGGTGTACATGCAGACCACTCAACCCAGGATGACGCACCCACATACTCTATGATAATACATTCCTTAGAGCAATGGACCACGGGACACCAGAGGACCAACATTCAGGTTGAGGAAATGCAGGACAAAGAGGAGTGCATGGGGGAGGGTTACAGAGTAGGGAGGAGAGGAGACTGGGTTAGGGTAGGACATGGTAAATGGAAAGTGAAACTAAATGTACAAGTAACGTTGAATGTAAAACAAGCTTAAAAAAATACATTAATAAATAAATAAAAGCGGTTATTATAAAGTTATGGCAATTAAGATAGTGCGATATTGTTGCAGAGGTCGGCAATTAGAATTGGAATAGTACTAAGAGATCAGAACCCTACATATGTATGGAATTGTGGTGTATGAGAGGAGGATCGTACCTGAACCATATGGAAAAAATAAAATTAGGTTCTTACCTCCAACCGTATAAAAAATCAACTCTATACTTTAAAATCTTTATTAAAAAAAATAAATAAATAGAAATGATCTATTCTAAACCTTAAGGCAGGGACAGTTTTCTAAAACAAGACAGAGAAAATATTGATTTTAAAAGAAAATTAGTAAATGTGATACTTAAAAATAAGACCATTTGGTCACAGAAAAAAAAAAATGAAAAAACAGTTGAAACTACAGGAATGCATTCACAATATACACAATTGTCAAAGAATTAGTATCAAAACAGCACTGAGATTTCTTATGCAAAAAAACTCACTGCCATTAAGTGAATTTGACTAATAGCAACCTTTCCCTGGGTTTCTGAGGTGGTATCTGTACAGAAATAGACTGCCCAAACCTTCTTCCAAAGAGTGGCTTCTGGGTTTGAACTCCCAGCCTTCTGGTGATCAGTCAAATGCTTTAGGCATTTCGCCACCACAGGCAGGAGATATTTCCCAGAAGAAGAAACATATGTGCCAAATATAACAAGGGAAGCATCACTGGTGAACTGATCAGAGAAATGAAAAGCAGCTGTATAATAGGGCACATTTTTTTTTTTTTTTCACCTATTCAATTGGCAAAAATAATAAAGTCTGACAATATCAAGTGTTGGAAAGATTTTAAAGAGTGTAACTTGATGCACCATAGAAAACAGCTTGGTATTCCTAAAGTGCAGTATTTACATACCCCATGATTCAGCAATTCTGCTCCTTGGGTAAATAATCAAGAGTAACTGCAATTATTGTTCACATGCTTAACCAGAGATATGTAGAAACTGTCCACAGCTGTATGGTCTATAATAGTAAAAACCTGGAAAAAAAAAACCTGTCAATCACATAAAAAATAATTAGCTGTGATACATTCACATACAATAAAAAGATATTAGAGGTCAAAATGAATGAACTACAAGGACAAAAATTACACATAAAGCTTAGCAATATGTAATATTAAGTGAGAAATATTTTTCAAAAGAAGGATTATATACTACAAAGATCCTTTTTTATAAAGATAAAAAATAATTTAAGTTTACTAAGGTTTGCTGACCTTCTGGTTAGTAGCCAAATGCCTTATCTACTAGGCTACTAGAGCTCCTTACTCACTGCTGTTGAGTGGAATCTGACTCATAAGCAACCCCTTCTTGGGTTTCCAAGGTGGTATCTCTATGGAAGTAGATTGCCCAGTCTTCCCTCCAAGGAGTGACTGGTGGGTTTGAACCACCTTAGCAACCCAATGCCTTAGTCACTACACCACCAATCTCCTCTATGCATATGTGAAAAAACCAAAAGCAAACTCACTGCCATCAAGTCAGTTCTGACTCTTAGCAACCCCACATTGGGTTTCAGAGGCTGTAGTATAGTGCCTAAGGCACTTGACTGCTAACCAGAAGACTGGCAGTTCAAACCCACCAACCACTCCTCAGAAGGAAGGTTGGGCAATCTACTTCCATAGTGATACCACCTCGGAAACCCAAGGAAGGGTTGCTATGAGGTGGGTCCAACCCAACGGCACATAACAAGAGCAAGAAATCCTTAAGGAAGTAGACTGCTACATCTTTCTCCCATGATGGTGGCTAGTGGGTTTGAACTGCCAAGATTTTGGTACTTAACCACTGCACCAACAGGGCTCCGACATTTAACTGAGTCTGGACATTTTGCCATCATGGGGCTTCTCAAGGTAAAATCCACTTGGGTCTCGAGATACCATTGCTGTACCAGGCATCCTTGATCTGTGTGTAATTCCCACTCCTGTCTCCCTTGCTGGATTTCACTACGAAGTCTTTGTTTGGCATACTATTCTCCCAGCCTCCATACTTGCCTAAGTCCTTTGTATCCTGTCATTTTCAACTTAAGTGTCACCTGGGAAACTTTTCCTAACCTCCCCACCATCTACCTCTGCCTGGGCTAAATTCATTCATCTCTTTTTACTCTGATGTCTCTATGTATCATAGAGATGAAATGTTTTAGAAAGATTCTAGAAGATTAAATCATTTCTAGTGTTTCTCTCCTTTAGACTCTGACCTCTTCAAGGATGGAAAACTACATTTCATTCATATTTTCTATCTTCTTTTAATATCTTCTTCATTTCATTCACAAATCTATGTTTTCTTCATTTATTAGTACACTTCTTTATGTGCAACTTATGAGACAAATAGAAGACAATATTTCAATTCTTACACAGCAAAATGTATGAAAGCTGGAATCTGTGTAATGTGGAAACTTGTCAGAGAAGGAAAGCTCAAATGTTTTCCACTAACAGAGAGTGACAGAAAAATGATGAGATTGAACCCTGTCAAGGTATAGAACTTGCAAGAAACTAAAAAAACAAAGAAGTCCTGTATAGTTCTGGCTCTCACAAATTTCACTGTACTTTTATGCTACTCTATATTCCTCCTTTTGCAAAAAAAGATTCATAGTCACGTGTATTGGATGAGTGTTAAATAAGTGCCACAGACCACTTAGGTTTCAGAAGCTGACTCCCCAACTCACCTTAGTCAGAGACACACAAGCTATAGCTGTGGCTATTATTTTACCCAGCGGCAAGGTTACCTATCTCACCAGAAGAAAGCTCATTTTCCAATCAGACATAATTATTGTGTAAGGAAGTGCTGTGCTTGAAAGTGTATGTTGCTCCGTGGAGTTTATCTCAACCACCAGAACATATGTAAATGTTCACATAGACATTTTCTGCTTCTGTTGTTAATGGGTAGATTTTGCTTTGTATTTCTGGAACCATGCTTTAGAATTGCTAAAACATACCATATTGTTAATTTAGTTTATAATCTTAATCACTTAAAAACAGGCAACACGCTCAGAAAAACAGCTATTATTGAGTGGATTCTGACTGATGGGAACCCCATGTGTGTCAGAGTAGAACTGAGCTCAGTAAGATTTCAATGGCTGACTTTTGGAAGTAGATCACCAAGCCTTTCTTCCAAGTCACCTCTTAATGGACTCAAACTTCCAAATTTTGGTTAACAGTGGAGCATGTTTACTATTTGTACCACCTCAGGTGTAGTGCCTAAGGCATTTTACTGCTAACCAGAGGGCTGGCAGTTCAAACCCACTAGCCACTACCCGGAAGGAAGGTTGGGCAATCTACTTCCATAGTGATGCTGCCTCGGAAACCCAAGGAAGGGTTATTATGAGTCGGATCCAACTTGACAAGAGTGAGTTTGGTTTAGTTTCGTTCTATACCATGAGAAGTGATTGGTGTTGCAGTTTACCTCTCTTCTGTAATAGCACTGAACAGAAAGGATGGCAATGCAGGAAATCTAGTAAATCTACAGCACTCTTTAAAAATTCCTTGAGTTTGTCTTCCCATATTCTCTCAAGACATATTTATTTTCTGTTAGTAAATAGACCTTGAGAAATAGTGTGGTGTAGTGGAAAGGGAATAGTATTTAAATTGAGATAAAAGAAAATTTAAATCCTGATGTCAACCCCTTACTTCAGCAAGTTACTTAACCTTCATGAGTCTCAGTTTCCCTAATTGGAAAATGGAGATAATAATACCTACACTGAAAATTATTATGAGTGCTATGGATAACGTACATGATGCACTGGGCATGGCATACATGCTCAATAATTAGCTGCCATCATAGACATGGCTGGAAGATAAGACCAATCCTCTACATCGCCAAAGTGTTTTCATTTATTTTGTCATTGAATGGAGATTTGGTTTTAGGGCTGTTTGTACATCCCATTTTGCAAGGAGTATGTGTGAAAATTAATGAAGCTCTGTAAATCATCACTTTCCAATAGCAAAAACAGCCTTTGTGTGACATGTGTTTTCTGATTTCCTCTAAGTAACAGTTGGGGTTTATAACTGTTAAGATTGTAGCAGTCTTAATGGTCCTATAAGTTTATGTGTATGGTCTGAATTCCCAGGTGTATAGTAGAGCTGACAAGGGGCAAGGTTGTAGTCATTGCTTGGTCACAGCCAGCTACCAAGAGGGACCAAGTAGTTGAACCTGTAGACTTGGGCCATAGTTGCAGAGGACATCAAGCTCAATTGGCATAACATACTACATAAAACATTGTTTCATCTCCTACTTTGGCGAGTAGCAACTGAGATCTTAAAAGCTTGCAAGCAGCCATCTAGCTACAACAATGAGTCTCTCCTCATCCAGAGCAAAGAAGAATGAAGAAAACCAAAAATTCATGGAAACAATTAGTCTTAGCAACTGGTACACCATCCTATCTGCAGCCTATATGACTATGAGATCAGAAGAACTGGATGGTGCCTGGCTACTACTGTCAACCACTTGGAAGGGGATCTATGTAGGAGATCCTGGATAGAGAGGGAGAACATTGTGGAACAAAACTCAAAATCATTTGGAGAAAAAAAAAGGGGGGGACCAGGTTTGCTGGTCCAATAGAACCTGGTGGAACCACTTAGACTATGACCCCTAGCTGCCCTTCAGGTCTGGAATTGAACCCACACCTGTGGCTTCCAGCCAAACAATAGACATACATATGAGTTGAGGTAGATACACTCCTTGGAGATAACAATCATGGGAGAAAGAAGGGCTGCTTATGCACAGGGAGACAGCTCAGGGGGCTGGAGTGCATGGAGGGATGGACACAGGGAAGAGGTAACTATCGGGAGGAAGAAGGAGGGGAGATGTTGCATTGTGGTAAATTGTGGTCAATGTCATGAGACAAAGTGTATGTGAACTGCTGTATGGAAAACGAATTTGCTCTGTAAATTTTCACCCAAATCATCATCATCATCATCATCATCATCATCATAATAATAATAAAAGATTATAGCAGTCTTCTCAGTTTGTGTAAAAGCTTACACAAATCACACAAGATAAAGTTTTCTTGGGTAAATTGCCTTAACCTCTTGAATATACAGGTTGCCAAGTTTAAGAAAATCTATCCATTTCATCCGGAATTGGGCCTGTGAAAACACTGTATGCAACAAACTATTTTAGATTTCATCTACACTTTAGCAGCTTCTTCAGATATACATCTTTATTTCTGAGGCCAGAGTGAAACTTCTGGGTTGTGCTCACTGTGCATATGATAGAGATAGTGCTGGGGGCCCCTGACGTGGTCTGTCTCTACTTTGGCCCAGGAGATACATTTGTTTCTTCATGCAGATCTGTAACTCTTTCCCCAAGGCTAGAATTTCCAAACAAAAATAATCCTTTAGGTTTTGTTTAGCTCCTATCTAATCTCTTTGGATATTTAGATTTTTTTTTCTTCTTTTTTTAACTTTCTTCCTGTTCTGAATGAGAATTTAGTTAAATGCCTGTTTAAGAATTGATGAGTAATTTAAAGGATTTAGGAGAACATTCTGTGCTATTATATGCAAATACATGCCATGCATGGATCCCTATGTCATTAACCTGGCAGTCATTTCATGCATGACTCCCCATCTTATTAAGCTAGCAGTATGGAATATTTGATTTACTAAACTGGTATGAACTACTTAGTGTGCTAATATAGGAATATAACTTTTAAATTTCTTTGGAATAACCATCTTTGAAACAGATTCTTGAGACGATAACATTATTTTGACAGCTGTGCTCAGTTTCTAAAAGTCTATTTTAGGAAGCTTCTTATAACTGGTGGAAATGTACCTGTGTGATTTGAATGAACCATACAATAATTGAAAATGAAACCATCATAGCATAGTCCTTAGAATTCTGTAGCAAGTGATTCTATAACACAGGTAAATAAATTTGGTAGCAATGTTTGCTCAGTAAGATAATATGTGTAACAGTCTACTGTTGCCTGAAAGTCTGCCACTAGACTCCCAGTTACCGTGATGTTCTAAAAACTCTTTTTATGGCCAAAAGCCCCCTTGGTTCCTCCCCCTCCTTTTGTTGCCATAGCAGCATTCATTGGCCATGGGATTTACAGAAGGAACAAAAAAAAAAAGATGGGGAGGGGAACTGCATATTTGTAAAGTTGGTACAGTGCCAAATGTAGCAGGAATTATAAATGCAGGATGCTGGATTCTTCTTTTAGTGTCCATTTCAGCTGGCACCTAATGTCACCCACATAATCACAAGCCACTCTGTCATCATTCAGACCAGCTGCATGAAATGAGACAAAGGGAAATTTAGCAGCAAAGGAGGGAATGGTAATTTAAAAGGCTTTTAAATGATGTTTTCTATGTTCTTCAATCAACAATATTTTAAAGCCTTTAATTTTTTTCTCTTACAATAGGATTTCCTTGTTGTTGCTGGCTTGACATATCAGCACCAAGTTGGCCAAAAAAATGTCAGAGACTAGAAAGGAGGTCAAACAGATAAATCTAAAAGGAACAGAAAAGAAATATTTATAGTAATCTTCATTTCTGCTAGATTTTTTGCATTTAAAATAAGTAGGCAAAATTGCCTTCACTCTTTGACTAAGGTATAATTTTTGAACCACAGTGTTCAATGTTTATCAGATATACCCTTCAATAAATACTTGCAGGGTTATGAATATTATGTTCATTGTTTCTTCAGTCGTGACACGTATTTCAGAGTTCACAAGACAACAGGAAAAAAAATTGTTCCTGGGAGAAGAAAACCAACTGAATAATCCAGGGAAGTTGGTGAACTGTGACATCTGTAGGGCTCATAGAGCCATGAATATGTAAGGGGGCTGAGGAGGCCAGGAGGAGGGGGAGGGGAATGGTAGGTGGGGAATGTTTCCAAGAGAGGAAATATGCAGTATATTTGCTTACAGCAATTCCAGAATTTTGGCAAGTGCATTAGAATACATAAATGGGTGAAGTAATCTGTTAAAACTGTAATCATTTATTGCAAATGGTTGAAAGTAGAAAAATCTGCTATGATAGGGCCATTAATGTTTGGCAGAGTCCTTTCTTGGTTAAAAAAGAAAAAAAATAATTCTTCTTTATGAATTGGTCTCTTGAATTGTAAATAGTGTCTGCATGTAAGTATAGACAGTTTGATGACTGGAATAGAATAGAGATCCTGGACATCGACTCATCATTATCTGGGAAATTGGTAAACCACAGAGGTATTACAATTCAGTTAAGAAAGAAAGGCCTGTTCAATTATCTGTTTGGGTACCATTTGGTTATCTATACGGAACAGAGAAGACAGAAGAAGATTCCTATGTCACATCATAGAAAAAAATAGAATTGACTAAAGGCTGAAATGTCAATAAAAAAACTTAAAATCTTTAAGGAACATTTAGGAGACTTTTCATGAGTTTAAAGGAGATATGAATCTCTTTAAAAAAAGCTATAAAAGTTCAAATTTTAAGGGATAACTAACATGTTGCTTTGACAAAAGACAGCCTAACCACAGTGAAAAGACAAGTTAAAGTCTAGGAGGAGATATTTTTAAGAGAATAGCTGACAAACGATTGTTCACTATAAATAAAGTACTCCTATACATTAATAAGAAGACAAAAATAAACCCAATAGACAAAAATGGCTAAGCATATGAATAGTTCACTCACAGAAAAATAACCCTGAACTTCCATCAAACATATCAAGATGCTAAATTTCATTAGTAGGGAAATACAAATTAAAACAAAAATGACAAACCATTTCACAAATCTCAGGGTGGCAAAAATTTGATCTGACAATGACAACTATCGGTGTAAATTTGGGAAACTGGAGAACCGTCACACATGGCTGGTGGATGTATCAATTTGTGTCAGAGCGTTGGAAACCAATTGGGCAAGGTCTGCTACAAATGAAACAAACAAAAAATACCTAAACCTACCACCATGGAGTGGATTCCCACCCCTAGCGGCCTGACAAGACAGAGTAGAACTGCCCCATAAGGTTTCCAAAGTCTTAAATCTTTACAAAGCAGACTGCCTTATCTTTTTCTCGCAGAGTGGCTGGTGGGTCCAAACAGCAGACCTTTTAGCTAACAGCCAAATGTCTTAATGACTGAGCCACAAGAGCTCCTGAAATCTGCTGTAGGATTAAGGAATTATGGCTTTTCACATGAAAACACAAACATGATGTTTTTGTTGTTGTTAAGTGCCACCGA
>NW_006921653.1:8333653-8337590 GCF_000298275.1 Orycteropus afer afer
AGAGAGAGAGAGAGAGACATACAGGGACAAGACAAAAAGAGACTTAAATTCTTATCAGCCCAACTCAATGTGAGGGCCTTATTTAAATCTGATTCAAACAAACTATAAAAAAAGCTACATTGAGATCAATGGCAATGTAAACACTGATTCAATAATTGACGTGATTAGAGTTGTGAGAACCTATTTTGATAGGACCTATTTTGATAGGACCTATTTTGGACTATAGACTAGACGATTAAAGACAGCAGTAGAAAGGCAAGGATGGCAGTCCCGAGTCTTATTAGAAATTAAGAGCAGGGACAACCAGCTCTAAACATATATCTAGAGTGATCCAAAAAGTCTTCATTTGTTCCTATGATAGAGGAGCTGTCATATATTATAAGGAGTTCTGATGGCACTGTGGTTAAGGCATGGGGCTGTGAACCAGCCATTCTGTGGGAGAAAAACCAGGCAGTCTGCTTCTGTAAAGATTTACAGCCTCCAAAACCCTATGGGGGTCACTATGAGTCAGAATCGACTCAATGGCAGTGTTTTTTTTTTTTTTTTTTAAATCACATATTACACAGTAAAAGTTGTAAAAGCCAGAACCTGTGTAAGGCAGAAATCTATCAGAGAAAAAAAACCTCAAATATTTTCCACTAAAATGATGGATAGAAAAGTGGTAACACAGCATCCTGTCAAAGGTGGAAAACTTGTGAGACCCAGAAAAACCAAGCAATCTTGTCAAGTTCCGGCTCTCACAGGTTTCACTGTATATTCTTCTGTGCATTTGAGATAAGTCTGTGAACTAAATAAACATATCCCTGTCCTCACGTTGCTTACATTCTATGAGGGAAGACAGTAAACAAATAAAGAAGTAAAATATATGTCTTATTACAATAAACAGTAGAAAAAAATTTGAAGCAGGAAGGGGCAAAGATGGGGAGGGTTGTTATTTTATATTGTGTGTTATAAAATGCTCTTTAAGCAGAAAGATCTGAAAGAATCATAGATATGGGGATTTGTGCATTCCAGGCTAAGGGAATAGCAAGTGTGAAGAATCTGAAAAGGGAGTATAGCTGAGGTGATCCAATAAGAGTGAGGAGGTCAAGTGAGACTGAGTGCAATGAGAGAAGTGGAGAGCCAGGGATGGGGAGAGAAATCACATGGAACCTTGTAGGCCAAAGTAAAAATCTTGCATCTTATTCTGAATGAGATGAGACTAAAGTGAATATCTTCAGTGGAGGTGTAAACATGCTGAACTTCAGATTTTCTCCTTAAATGTCCAACTCCTGCAATCTTCCCTATTTATATTATTTGCTTGAGACACAAACTTCTCTTTCTTTCATACCTACATAAAACCCTTCCAATCTGAGGATGAGTCTTCAAAATATACTCTGAATCTAACAGGTTCTTACAATTTCTACTCGTGCCCACCTTCTTCATGCCACCATCTCTTCTCCCCTGGAATACCACTGCACAGTGTTGTAAGTGCTTCTACCCTTGGTACCCACACTATATTATCACAGAGCAGCCAGACTGATCTGTGGAAAATTGTCAACTCTTATCATTCCTGTGCAACAAAGGAATGGAAATGCAAAGGACTGGTTGGCTGGAGGAAAACAAGCAAAACAAGAGTGAGAGACAAAAGAAAATAACACACTTCGAGAAGTAAAGAGAGATCAATGGAGTCAACTTCTGTGAAAAGATCAGTTAAAATGAAGAACAAATAGTTCTCTTTGGAAGCAGAAATAAGAGTATGAACTAGAACTTGAATGTGGAGACATAATGAAATGGTAATGGTTAAGGTAGAGAGGAAAGTAAGGGCAGATATAATTACGTGAGAAGTCACTGCTTTTAAAATAAATGCTGGGAGTTCAGGGTAGCAGTATCTGCTTTGTGTGACATTTTTTTTTTTTTTTTTAAGAGAATTTTAGGAAATGGAAAGGAAAGTTGAGGAGGGCAGATGGATTATTAATTTTCAGTTCCAGACATGAGTTCATAGATTTTTAGTAGACAAATCGAAGTCTTTATATTTCAGGAGCAGAGAAATTACATGAGGAAAGTAGGCTTTCAAGATTAATCTTTCAACAATATGCTTTTGGTCAACATTCAATAAATACGGTATTCTGAAGATTTCTTTGTTAACCTAAATAATTAATATAACATCACTTTGTTGAGCATCAGGTATCTGGTAATGAGGGAATCTGAAAAAGAATGAAAAATGAACCTTGATTTTGATATAATGTGGATTATATAATTTCTGTGTTTAAAAGTATGTTTCTATGTTTTAGCCTGCAAAACTTTGTGCTTCATTTGTTGATTTCATTGTTTTGATTTCTGTCTACTAATTCCATTTGCTTCTCCTTGAACTGACAGAATTTGCCTCAAACTCTTAAAGAAATGTATTCACTTACTATCAATGATGTAAAGGCTGAAATATGAAGAAACCATTGCCTTATTTTTTAAAAAATAATAAAACAAACAGAACTATTGTTATGCTATTATTATTAAGTGTTTTCTATGAACAAGACAATGTGCTATTATAGAGTGACCATAAAAGAGACAACTCCAGTTAATGTGTTCAGTAAATGAAAAGTCTAGTTTGGGATATGAAAATATGTGAAAGAAGTCCCTAAGTTAAATATCAGGTGGTATTCTGAAGGGGTAGAGGGAATCATCAAACTTGTAGTCATTAGCACAGAATTGAATAACTACTCAAGGGAAAGATAACTTGAGTCTTTTCAGGATAGTAAGTGAAAATGAGCAAAGGAAATAAACTCCTTGAAAGAAACCTACCTGGCCAACCAACTGTGAGAAACTTATATTTGTGTCCATCCCAAAGAAAGGTCATCTAACATCCCATAGAAAGGTGGAACTTATCAAACAATATCACTGATATCAAGTGCAAGTAAAATTTTTCTGAAGTGGCAGCAGTATGTTGATAAGGAAGTGCTAGAAATTCAAGCCGAATTCAGAAGAGGTCAGGAAATGAGTATCCTTGCCGATGTCAGATAGATCTTCACTGAAAGCAGAGAATAATGGAAAGATTTGTACCTATGTCTTATTGACTAGGCAAAGACATTTGACTGTGTGGATCGTAACAAATTATGTTACGTTGTGAAGAATGGGAATGGGAATCTTGTATCTTGACCAAGTGGCCATCATGTGAAAGGAACAGGAGGATACTTCATGATTTAAAATCAGGAAAGGTGTGCTTCAAGTTTGTATTCTCTCACCATACTTATTCACCATATGTACTATGCTGAGTAATCCGAGACACTGGTTTATATGAAGAGTGCAGCATCAGAATTTCAGGAAGTCTCATTAGAAACCATGATATGCAAATGATACAACCTTGTTTGCTGAAAGTGAAGAATGCTTAACCACTGTGCCACCAGTGTTTCTAATAATACAAGTATAGGTTGTTTCATAGTTTTTTAAAAAAAGGTGAAAAGTCTTCCACACAATGTACCCATGTTATTAAACTGGTAGAAAAGCTAGCAGTATAAAAATGTATTTTCAGAGGAAAACAAGATCAATGAATTAAAGTGCTCCTTTATTTTTAAGGTTCCAAACTTGTGGGGGGAAAAAAATTAAATTCTTGAACTTGGTTACATCATATAATTAATTTAGCTGCAGTCTGTATTTTATCAAAGATTGGTGTATTACTAAATTAAACTGCATCATGTCTGATTTCTTCAATTTCAGTATTGAAAATGTTAAAAAAAAGATTCTAATCATTTTTGTGAAAACAAATTCCCAACATCTTTACTATTCTTCATGTGAAAACTCATGGGAAACATTCATTAATCAAGCAGTTTATGATTTTAATTTCCAAATGGAATGATTAGCATTTATGAGCTTTTTATAAATTCAAACCACGAAAATAAGCACTTCGCAGGGGTCAGTGAAGGAAAATAATTTAGACTTAATACTTTTGCTAAATTAACCACTG
>NW_006921653.1:8338467-8339276 GCF_000298275.1 Orycteropus afer afer
TAAGTGTGTTTTCTTTTTTTAATTGTGATTTGGGTGAAAATTTACAGAGCAAATTCACTTTCCATACAACAGTTTACATACACTTTGTCTCATGACATTGGCTACAATTTACCACAATGCAACAGCCTCCATCCACTTCCACTGGATATTAACCTCTTCCCTGTGTCCATCCCTCCATGCACTCCTGCCCTCTGAGCTTTCACCCTTTGCATAAACAGCCCTTCTTTCTCCCATGATTGCTCTCTCCAAGGAGTGTATCTACCTCAGGTAAATGCTCAACTCTTATGCCTGTCTTTTGTTGGCTGGAAGTATGGGTTCAATTTCAGACCTGAGGGGCAGCTAGGGGCCATAATCTCAGTGGTTCCACCAGGCTCTATGAGACCAGCAAACCTGGTCCCACCACCCGTCCCTTTTTTTTTCCAAATGATTTTGAGTTTTGTTCCACATTGTTCTTCCTCTCTATCCAGGATCTCTTACATAGATCACCCTCCGAGTGCATGACAGTGGTAGCTGGGCACCATCTAGTTCTTCTGGTCTCATAGTCATATAGGCTGTGGATGGCATGGTGTACCAGTCTCTAGGACTAATTGTTTCCATGAATTTTTGGTTTTCTTCATTATTCTTTGCTCTGGATGAGGAGAGACCCATCATTGTATCTAGATGGTTCCTTGCACGCTTTTAAAATCCCAGTAGCTATTTGCCAAAGTAAGAGGTGGAACAATGTTTTGTGTAGTACGTTAAGCCAATTGAGCTTGATGTCCCCTGTGACTATGGTCCTGAGCCTACAGGTTCAACTACTTGGTCCCTCT
>NW_006921653.1:8341925-8344670 GCF_000298275.1 Orycteropus afer afer
TGGTTCTTTTCCTTTGTTTTTTTTATGTGGTGAATGATAGTCAGATTGACTAGAGCCAGGAAAGGGAGGGAGCAGGAGCAGCCTCAGGGACCTCAGGGTGGCAAGATAGCCAGGTTAAAAAGGGTGGGAGGAAAGGCTAGGCCCCAAACTCCCTACAGCCAGGAAAGGGAGAGGCCAAGAGTGGCCTTGGGGACCTCAGGAGAGGCAGGATATCCAGGTTAAAAGGGGCAGGAGGCAAGGCAGGCCCCAAGCCCCCTAGAGCAAGGAAAGGGAAGGACCAGGAGTGGCTGGGGACCACAGAGTAACAGGTTTCAGGTAGGAATTAAGTAAGAAGAGGGTGCAGAGGTTTTCAATAGCTAAGGGAGACAAGCTTGTCTGTCAGTTTGTCATTCTATGAGGCTTGTACATTGCTGTGAGGCTTGAAGCTGTGCCACTGGTGTTTCAAATGCTAGCAGAGTTGCACATGGTGAATAGGTTTCAATGCAGCTTACAGAGTAAGACAGACTAGGAAGAAGGAGGAGGCCATCCACTTCTCAAAAATTGGCCAGGGAAAACCTTACGAATAGCAAAGAAACACTGTCTGATACACAACTGGGTAACTTTATGAATAGCTTGGAAACATTGACCGACACAGTGCAGGAACACTAGCCACTTGGGTTGGAAGGCACTCATAATAGTACTGGGAAAGAGCTGCCTTATTGGAATAGAACCAACCTTAATGATATGGATAAATTAAGTCTTTTAGGACCTCTATGTGCTGATGTGGCACAACTTAAATTGAGGAGGAACAGCTACAAACATTCCTTAATAATTGGAACTTGGAATGTATGAAGCATGAATCTAGGAAAATTGGAAGTTGTAAAAAATGAAATGGAACACATAAAGATTAATATCCTAGGCATTAGTGAGCTGAAATGGACTGGTTTTGGCCATTTTTAATCAGACAACTGTATGATCTACTATGCCGGAAATGACAAATTGAAGAGAAATGGTGTGGCATTCATCATCACAAAAGATGGTTCAAGATCTATCCTGAAGTACAATGCTGTCAGTGATAGGATAATATCCATATGCCTGCAAGGAAGACCAGTTAATATGACTATTATTCAAATTTATGCACCAACCAGCAAAGCAAGAGATGAGGAAATTGAAGATTTTTATCAACTTCTGCAGTTTGGTATTGACTGAACATGCAATCAAGATGTGTTGCTTATCATAGTGATTCGAATGCAAAAGTTGGAAACAAAGGAGAATCACCAGTAGTTGGAAAATGTGGCCTTGGTGACAGAAATAACACTGGAGATCGCATGATTGAATTTTGTAAGATCAATGACTTATTCATTGCAAATACCTTTTTTCAACAACATAATACATGGACTTCTCCAGATGGAGTACACAGGAATCAGATTCACTACATCTGTGGCAAGAGGTGATGGAAAAGCTCAATATCTTCAGCCAAAACCAGGCCAGGAGCTGATTGTGGAACAAACCATCAACTGTTCATATGCAAGTTCACCTTGAAGTTGAAAACAATTAAAACAAGTCTATGAGAGCCTAAATATGATCTGGAATATATCCCTCCTGAGTTTAGAGACCAACTAAAGAATAGATTTGATGCATTGAACACCAAATGACCAAAAATCAGAAGAATTGTGGGATGACATCAAGAGCACCATCCATGAAGAAAGAAAGAGGACATTAAAAAGACAGGAAAGGAAGAAAGGACCAAAATGGATGTCAGAAGAGACTCTGAAACTTTTCCTTGAGCAAAGAGTAGCTAAGACAAATGGAAGAAATGACAAGATAAAAGAGCTGAACAGAAGATTTCAAAGAGCAGCTCCAGCAGACAAAGCCAATTACAATAATGAAATGTACAAAGACCTGGAGTTAGAAAGGGAAGAGCATGCTTGGCATTTCTCAAGCTGAAAACTTGGCATTTCTCCAGAGGAAAAACTTTAAGCCTGGAGTTTCAATACTGACAGATTCTATGGGCAAAATATTGAATGATGCAGGGAGTATGAAAAGAAGATGGAAGAAATACTCAGAGTCACTGTACCAAAAAGAACTGGTAGATCTTCATCTATTTCAGGACATGGTATATGTTCAAGAACGAATGGTATTGAAGGAAGAGGTCAAAGCTGCACTGAGGGAATTGGCAAAGAACAAGGTTCCAGGAATTGATGGAATACCTATTGAGATATTTCAACAAATGGAGGCCGTGCTGGAGGCACTCACTTGGCTATGCAAGGAGAATTGAAAGATACCTACCTGGCCAACTGACTGGAAGAGATACAGAGTTGTACCCATAACAAAGAAAGGTGATCCTACAGAATGTGGAAATTATTGAACAATATCATTAATATCGCATGCAAGTAAAATCTTACTGAAGATAATTCAAACATGGTTGCAGCAGTATATTGACAGAGAACTTCCAGAGGTGCAGGTTGGATTCAGAAGAGGACTTGGAAAGAGGGATATCATAGCTGCTGTCAGATAGATCTTGGCTTAAAGCAAAGAATACCAGAAAGATGTTTACTTGTGTTTTATTCACTATGCAAAAGCATTTGATTGTGTGGATCATAACCAATTGTGGATAGCATTGAGAAGAATGAGAATTCCAGAACACTTAATTGTAATCATGAGGAACCTGTACATAGAGCAGGAGGCTGTTTTTCAAAAAACGGAGCACTAAATGGTTTAAAATCAAGAAGGAAGTGCATCAGAGTTGTATCTTTTCACTATACT
>NW_006921653.1:8345545-8346644 GCF_000298275.1 Orycteropus afer afer
AGGCGAGAATGGCCAGACTTCCTCTCACCTACTTTAGTCATGTTGTTAGAAGGGACCATTCCCTGGAGAAGGATGTCATGCTTGGTAAGGTGGAGGGCAAGGAAAGAGGGGAAGGCCCTCAATGAGGTGGAATGACACGGTGGTGGCAGTGATGGGCCCAAGTGTAGCAAGAATCATGTAGGTGGCTCAGGACTGGGCAGTGTTTCATTCTGCTGTGCATAGGGACATTGAGTCAGAGACTACTCAATGGCACCTAACAACAACAGCATGACACATAAAAAATTACAAAATTCACATTGTAGTGCCTATATACAAAGTTTATATATATATATATATATAAACACTGCTATCAAGTCAGGTCTGACTCATAGTGACCCCTCCGTGCGTTTCCAAGGCAATATCACTGCGTAAGTGGATTGCCCAACCTTGCTTCTGGGGAATGGCTCGTGGGTTTGAACCGCCAGCTTTCTGGTTAGCAGTCAGATGACTTAGGCACTATGCCACTGTAGAACCAAATTTCCAATCATTGCTGCCATCAATGTGGAATAATTTAACATTTAAGTGCAAACCAGAAAAAAAAAATTAAAAAAGAAATTCAGTACAGGAGAAAACAAAAAATAAGAGAAATAGAAAGTTAACTTTCTATTGCTGCTCAGGAAATACTCTGAAAGCCAAGAAATTATGTTCTTAGGCCTTAGCAGCCCATGAGGTTTACTGGTAATGCAATTTATGTTTCTGTCCTTAGACATCTCTGTGGAAGACCTCCATACTATTCTACAATTATTGTTGAAAGATAAAATAAACATGTTTCAAAAATGTTAAAGACCAAAACCAGTCAAATATAACAACCATTTTTTACAAGATATTTTACATTAATATTTCATGAGATTTGTATATAACTTTTTTCATTTCAGATTTATGTATCAATTCTATATTTGGTTCATAAAAATTAAGAGGTTTGACATTGCCTGTGCTCTGAAGCAATTCTAGGTGCATGAGAATTATCTTGTACTGAAGGTTTTGTACAATTTCCCTGGGAAACAGTCTGGGCTAGTGCTTTTATGTATATGTTGTTGTTGTTAGATGCCCTCGAGTCACT
>NW_006921653.1:8347649-8348733 GCF_000298275.1 Orycteropus afer afer
TTTAGTGCTGCATAGTATTCCATTATGTGCATGCACCATAGTTTGGTCATCCACTCTTCCACTATAAATCTTAGAGATAAGTCCCTTGCCAGATATGTAATTATGTTGTTGATGTTGTTATGTGCCGTTGAGTCAGACCCGACTCATAGCGACCCCCGTTGGGTTTCCGAGGCAATATCACTACAGGAATAGATTGCCCTATCTTCCTTTCGAGGAGTGGCTGGTAGATTTGAACCACCAGCCTTCTGGTTAGCAGTCAAGTGCCTTAGCCACTATGCTACCAGAGCTCCTGATATGTAATTATAGGCAAATATAAATTTGTTGCTGTCATTTTGTTATGTGCTTTTTCATGGTGTTGATTTCTTGGTGCCATATTATTTTCTATGCTGAGATTGTTTTGTTTATGAATCCTTTTATCACTTACTTCATTGCTATTGTTTAGTATTTGTTGAATATTTATGCTGGTCCTCTTTTTTAATGTGAAGGTTTTTCATTTTTCTTTGAGATTACCCTGTGTTTCATAGTTTCCTTCCCAATTTTAGAACAGTCCATTATATCTTGTAGTTAGTTGTCTTGACTTCCCTACAACCTAGAAGTTCTGTAACAACACCGTTTTTTCCCTCTTTTTGGTTTGTAGTTGCAGTGCAGTATATTACTTAGTGTGGCTTTTCTACCCATAAGTCTTTGTAAACTCCAAGGTGGGATTTGTTATGAGCAACTCAGGAGCTCCTGATTGCTAAAGTTGTCCACCTGGAGTATTTCTGTTGGGAGTGGCACAAAACAATGTTCTGGGAGGTTCCCACTCTCTCTCAGGTGCTTAGAGTTCTGATGCCATGATTGGCTAGTTTGGCCACTCTGCCAGGCTCAAAAGGAGGCCTCCTAGAGGCAGAACTCTCTCTGCTGCAGAAAGAGGCACATGTTCTTAAAAGAGACACGTGCTGCTGGGAAAGAGACACAAGAGACACGCATTGCTGAGTAAGACACCAAGGGACATTAACTGCTGGGGGAGAGACTGTGAGAGACTTGGCTGAGAGATGGTGGGCTGGGATGGAGACTGAGCATTTTTCCTGAACTTGAATTGTAG
>NW_006921653.1:8349219-8351853 GCF_000298275.1 Orycteropus afer afer
GGTTTTATATATACCATCCCATTGTGCTCTCGCCTGCATGGTTTCTATCAAGAAATCTGAGCTTAGTTGTATTGGTTGCCCTTGTTGGTGGGATATATTTTAGGTCATTCTTTGACTCTCATGGACTTGTTTTAATCTTCTTCAGCTTCAAATGAACTTTTATATGAATATCTCTTGTTGAGGTATTTTTTATCATTGTTTTCCACAGATATAGTCAATTTGATTCCTGCTTATTCCATCTGTTGAGGTTCTCATGTATAGTTGTAGGTTATGATGTTGAAAAAACATATTTGCAATAAATAAGTTATTGGTGTTGCAATATTCTATCATATGATCTGCAATGTCATTTTTATCCCCAGGGCCATATTTCCCAATGACTGGTCCTTCTTCTTTGTTTCCAGCATTCACATTCCAGTCACTAGTAATTTTCAATACACCTTTATTGCAAATCTGATCAATTTCAGACTGCAGAATTAGGTAAAAATACTCAGTTTCTTCATCTTTGGCACAAATGGCTTAAATTTGAATAGCAGTCATATTAGTTATAGTCTTCTTTTCAGGGGCATGAACATTATCCTATCACTGACAGCATTGTAGTTCAGGATAGATCTTGAAATATTCTTTTTGACAAAGAATGCCATACCATTTCTCTTCACTTTGTCATTCCTGTCATAGTAGAACATATGATTGTTCAATTCAAAACAGCCAATATCAGTCCATTTCAGTTCACTAATGCCTAGGATATTGATCTGTGTGAATTTTATTTTGTTTCTGATGACTTTCAATTTTCCTGGATCGATACTTTATACATTCCACATCCCAATTATTAATAGATGTTTGTAACTGTTTATCCTTATGTTGATCCATGCCTCATCACCAATTGAAGTTCCCAAAATCTTTACTTCATTCATGTCATTAAGATCAACTTTACTTTGAGGTGACAGCTCTTCCTCAGTCGTATTTGGAGGACTTCCAAATAGAGAGGCTCATCTTCCAGCACTAAGTCAAGGTTTGCCTGATATTCATAAGATTTCACTGATCAATATTTTTTGAAGCAGACCACCAGGTCCTTTTTCCTAGTCTGTCTTACTTTGGAAGCTCCATTGAAACTTGTCCATCATGGGTGACCCTGCTATTGTGTAAAATCTGGTACCATATCTTGTAGCATCACAGTAATGCACAAGCCACCACAGGTAAAAAAAAAAAAAAAAAAAAAACAGAGAAGTGGTATATAATGCTTTTATATAGATGGTGCTTTAATAATGTTTTCTACTTCCTCTATGAAAATGAAATAAATTCCTTTATTTAAGCTTTCTATTTTTATTGCTATGAATTTTGGGAATTGCATTTTAATACAAAATTTTTCATTTTATCTTTCTTTTAAAATTTATTTGCATTTAATTATACAATTTAGCCATATATCCATACATAGGGAGCTCTGATAGCATAGTGCCTACAGCACTTGACTGCTAACCAGAAGGCTGGCGGTTCAAACCCACCAGCCACTCCTCAGAAGGAAGATGGGGCAATCTACTTCTGTAGTGATACTGCCTCGGAAACCCAAGGAGGGATTGCTATGTATCCATTTTATAGCAGTCCCGGAAATCATGGAGCAGTGGATGCAAGTCATGCTTACTTTGCCATGTCTGAATTCCTGGTCCACAACGTGCATGGACAGAATAGAATGGTTATTTTACATCATGAAGTTTTAGTGCCCAAGGCATTTGACTGCTAACCAGAAGGCTGGCAGTTCAAACCCACCAGCAACTCCTCAGAAGGAAGGTTGGGCAATCTACTTCTGTAGTGATACTGCCTTGGAAACCCAAGGAGAGGTCCCTATGCATCAGGTTCAATTCAATGGCAGTGAGTTTGGTTTGGTTTGGTTTTTCTATTATACATAAAAGGAACATGATAGGGTTTCAGGGAAACTTACTTTACAATTTTAATGACTAACAGAAACTCAGTATTACTTATGATACTTTTTCAATTCCTTCTAAACAAAAGTACCAATCAATCATCATGCAGATTCTTTCTTGACACCTCTAGTGACAGAGTTCACTGATTAGATACATCTTCCTAATCAGCTCAGATTTATTTTAACAGTTTTAGTTAGTAAGACATGAAAAAAAAAAAAGAAGAAGAAAAACAAATAGAAAGACTGAGACATCTCTCATTGGTACTAGAACTAGACTCAGTTTTGCCAAAAGAGATAGTGTGTGTAATTGATTCTCTGGTTCAGCTTTTCTAATGCTAATAGATCCAGAGTGGGTGTAGTAGCTTCAACACAACCAAAGCAAGTAGGTGAGAGAAAGTCTGGCCATTCTCGTTTTCCAGAAGCATTCAGGCTATACTTCTTCCAGGACTGCTCTTTTGGCAGTCCCTGGTAATTTCAGTATTCTTTGCCAATATCACAACACAGAAGCATTAACTCTTCTTTGGTCTTCCTTATTCATTATCCAGCTCTCATATGCATATGAGGTTATTGAAAATACCATGGTTTGGGTTAGGCACACCTTTGTCTTCAAAATGACAAATTTACTCTTCAACACTTTAAAGAGGTCTTGCCCAGTGTAATGAGATGTCACATTTCTTGACTGCTGCTTCCATGGGTATCAATGAAAAAACAAAAAAAAA